>NC_067400.1:284789898-285093307 GCF_016432865.1 Antechinus flavipes | reverse complement strand
AAGATAAGAAAACTACAAATTTCCCTGTTTGGAAAAAGAAAACAGGAGAGAATTGAGTCTATAAAATATGTTCCAAAATAGTAACTTTTATGGATGTAGTTGTAGGTTTTCCAAGAAAGAATAAGGCCATTTTAGGACTTACAAAAGGAGTTTCACAGATGTGTGATGCTGGTTTGTCCTGGTCTTTCAATTCCCAAACTGGAAGCCATCCAATAGTTAGAGAAAGACAAAGTAGCTTGGATGGCAAAGGAAGTTATCTCAAGAAGTCTAGATGAATTTGTATTTATTCTGAAGTGGATATCTATATGTAACATTGAGAATTTAAGAGGTCTAGAAGTCCTGAATCTCAGCAGGTTGGATGTGAATGGCAAAAGGGAAGAGTGCTCAGTAACTAATCCATTGATCTAGGAGAAGATGGCCATGAACTTGAAAAGTGGTTCAAGACTAGCTTGATATATATAGGAATTTTTTGGACAATCCAAGGTCAATGCAAAGTTAAAATGTTTATTTAGCAGTCCTGGAAATTATTATGTCCTAATGAAGTTTAAATATCAAACTCCCCACAGATTGCAATATTAGTTATAAAAAAGTTACTGAATCATGTTTTTTAAGGTCAAATATATGAGTCATTTATGTTTAACACTTCTTTTGAGTGTGGGAATAAGGTACTCATTTCATACCTAGTTCATAGAGTACATTCCCACCCTTTCTGGGAAACCCAACACATGAGTAATAACCTAAGTTATAAGTAAATTTGTCCCAGAAGTGCCAATCTTGTGGTTGAATGTGCCAAAGAATATGAAAATGGATCAGTTTTCTTTCTTATTATTATTAAAGGTCAGGTATCCAAGGAATGAACCCATTCAAACTAGATAATTGGGTACAGAATACAAAGCTGAAGTAAAACTAACAGCAGTTTCCAATGTGACATGTAGGCTGAAATATATATCATAGCATGGGTATATATGTGTGTAATATATAAGTGTTTCACTTAGGATAGTATTGCCCCCTTTCTTATACCGGCAAAAACACTTAAGGGGTTTAAAATTTCCTTCTCCAGTTCATCTTACAACTGAGGCAAAAAGGGTTAATGACTTGTTCCGGGTTGTAGAACTAGTAAGTATTTAAGGCCAGATTTCAATTCAAGTTTTCCTGACTCTAGAGCCTATTGCTCTATTGACTTGGCTACCATATTTATATCTACCTAGATATAGATATGGATATATACAATGAAAAGAAAACAGATCTTTCTTGATCCCTTTCCTCAATGATCTTTATGCTTTCCTCCAGTGTCAAATGTAAGCTGTTTTTTAAATAATAATGGGTTTGGGTTTTTATTTTTCAAAATATATAGTTTTCAGCATTCACCCTTGAAAAAACCTTGTTTTCCAAATTTTTCTCTTTCCCTTCCTTTCTTGTCCCTCCCCTAGACAGCAAATAATCAACTATAGGTTAAACAGGCACAATTCTTCTAAACGTATTTCCATATGCATCATGCTGCACAAGAAAAATCAGATCAATGGGCGGGGGGAGAAGCACAAGAAAAAAAAGCAAACAATTACAATAAAAATGTGAACATACTATGATTTTATCCACATTCAGTCTTCATAGTTCTCTCTCTCTGGCATGGATGGCACTTTCCATGACAAATCTTTTGAAATTCCCTGTAATCACCTCACTGTTGAGAAGAGCCAAGTCCATCACAGTTGAACATCACACAATCTTGTTGTTGCTGTGTACAATATTCTCTTGATTCTTCTCACTTCACTCAGCTCATCAGTTCATATTAGTCTTTCCAGGCTTTTCTGAAATCAGCCTGTTTATTATTTCATATAGAACTATCATTTTCTATTACATTCATGTGTCATAATTTATTCAGCCGTTTCTCAACTAAACGGCATCCACTCAGTTTCCAATTCCTTGCAACTACAAATAGGACTGCTAAAACATTTTTTTTGGCACATGTAGGTCCTTTTTCCTTTTTTGTTATCTTTTTGAAATATGGACTCAGTAGAGGCACTGGTAGATTAATGGGTATGCACAATTTGATAACCCTTTAAACATAGTTCCAAATTTTTCTCCAGAATGGTTGAATCAGTTCACAACTCTACAACATATTAGTGTCCATGCTTAATTATCCCCAAAACCCAGTTAGGTGGGTACTATTGATGGGATTTATTCTCTTCCCCAGTCAGGAAGAAGCTATCATAATTGTATTATCAGATAATTCCCAGACTATTTAGGAAGGAACTCTAGCAATCCCTATTATCCATCTCCCAATTGCTGGGTATCTTCCAACAACCTTATGAAATACTGATGAACAGATCTTTAGACAGTTCTGGGATCTGGTCTGCTAGGTGCTTTTAATTTGCTCCCAGATTCCCTTACTGTTGAGAGTTCCCAGGCACTCACTCTCCTCCTTCATCCTCCCTCCCTCTGGAGTTTGCACCTTTACAATTGGGAACCCCCAAGGCTATATTTTCTCTATAAAGAATCTGTTTGTGATGAAGATCTTTGCTAAATTCTTTTCAGGGCTAAACCTACTTTTTAGGTACTATCTCCCTCCTCATAGTGCTTCCCTCTAATGGCGCCTTTCTCCTTACTCTAGCTAACTTTTCCAAATTACTTTCTTTTTGAAATATATGCTCTCCCAACTTTATTTCATATTTGCCATTTCTGCTGCCTATTTTACCTCTTATTTTTGTCTGTCATTTATTCCCCTAAATAAATTTGATTTTGCCCCCCTAAAAAGTGTGTTAATGTCCCAGTTTTCCCACATCCCTTCTAACATGTATCATTATCTGTTCCTGTCTTCTTAGCCAATTTGAGAGGTGTGAAATGACACCTCAGAGTTGTCTTAATTTGCATTTATCTAATCAATAGTGATTGAGAGCATTTATATATGACTAGAAATTTTCATCTGAAAATTGTCTGACCATATCCTAAGACCATTTATTAATTGGGGAATGTTGTAAGCTCTCTATTGAAAAGACTGATATGTGTGTGCATGCTGTGTTAAATGTTTGTATGCCAGAATCTAGTTCTTTTCCTGAGATATAGCAAGCACTTATTAACATTTTGTTCAGTTAAATTGGGGTGAATTTGTATTTTCCTGACAGAATGAATGCAGATGGATTCTTATACCCTAAAAGAATTAATCTCAGAATTTCATAGACATTTTCTGCACCACAGGCTATGTCCCATATCAAGATTGGAGTGCATAACTAAAGCCATTTTTCATTTACTCGAATAGTGGAAGGAACCTTTTTTTTTTTCATTTTAAGAAACTAAAATCTGATAAATTAAGTGATTTGCTTCAGATTACCTAGAATTTGAACTTGGTCTTCTGACTATAGATAAAGTGTTCTTTCCATGCAACTATACTACCTTTCAAAACTAGTGAGAATTTTAAAATGTGCATTCGAAGAATAAGTTAGCAGACCAAGCCAAAGTTATAAATTTAGGAGTCATTCACACCAAGGTAAAACAATGGCAGCTTTTCTAGGGGGAGAGTATTTTTTGCATGTGTTGTAAATGTTCCTTAAAATATGTAAGTATAGCTGAAACATTTATGGTAGTATAGTGTTGGAATGGGTGATAAAAGAGAACTTTTATACATTTTAAAATCAATGTAAATTTTCTCTTTAAGCAATGGAATAAACCAAAGAGATTTTTGGAATCAGAATGGGTTGTCACACAACATTTCATCCCTATTAAAGCTGCAAACCACTGTTAAATCTCTCCATGAATCATAAGTGAGAACAAAACATTTGATACCTTAGTGTATTATCCCAAGATCCTTGATGATTAGAAGGAAGTTGTATATCAGCAGAATTATTTTCATTTTGGGGGGAACCATTATGTTTTGAGGAGGTCTCTCCTAGGAAGTCTTGAATAACTAGCAGAAGTAGAGCAGAAGAAGTAGCAGATAAGAATCTGCATCCTGTCAGAGACTTCGAATTTTATTTGAATTGTTTCTGACAAATGTTTGGCAGAGGAATGTTTATACGTCTGTGTTAGGAGAGGCCACCAAAAGAAAACAGACAACTGCTAGTTTTTTTAAGCTTCTTTATCCCTAAAGAACTGGGGAATATACATAAAAATAGATTTGCATAGAGATTCAGTTCAAAATTTTATAGGATAGAATTATAAATCTTTGATTTGAACAATTGAAAGTTTTCTGAACATTTCACTTTAAATTCTCTTTCAAAGTGCTTAAATGTCAATATAAAATCAATTAGTTATTTTTCTATGTACATGCACATACAAGTGCACATACACACATGCACATATTTATCACTATTTTCATCATCATCATCATCATCATCATCATCTCTTTGACTGCTTTTTGTTTTGTGTGTGCAGAGAAGAAAAGAACAATTCTGACTTCTGCTCCAGATGCCACAAGAAATAGCCTGAGGCAAACATCATGAAAGATACTAGCAAAATGAAGTTAACAAATTTCCTTAGCTTTGGTGATCTTGAGGAAAGATTTCAGATCTTGTATCATCACTCCACAAAGGGAGTAAGTAGATTGTGATTCCAGAAGAAAAAGAAGTTAGTATTAGAGAAGCCACCAATGAGGGAGAGAATTCACAAAGGAGTTAACCTAGTGAGTAGTCATTGGGGAAGAAATTCTAGCAATAGTTTCCTTTTTAACTAATTAACTAGGAGCTAAGTAAGCTGAGTGTACCTTCTACTACACCTTCTAAATACTGGGAAACTGAGCCAATGCCTTTATAAAATTAAGTCAAATCCACACACAATTATGAAGTAAGTGCCTATTATTAGCTAGAAGCTGTAGCAGTAGAGCAGCTAAATGATGCAATGGATAGAATTCTGAGTCTGGAGTCAAGAAGACTCATCGTTCTGAGTTCAAATCTGGTTTCAGACACTTACTAGCTATGTGATGCTAGGCAGATCATTTAAGCCTTTTTACCTCCATTTCCTAATCTGTAAAATGAACTGGAGAAGCAAACTGAATACCACTCTAGTATCTTTGCTAAGAAAATTCCAAATGTGGCCACAAAGAGTTGGGTATGACTGAAAACAACTGAACAACAACAATAAGATGTTAAGTACTGCACTTACACACACAAAGGAAGAAAGAAAAATAATACTTCTCCTTGAGGTGACAATCTTATGAGACAATATACAAGCAATTATGTGCCAAAAAAGATATAGATATTTAGATAGAATGGATTGACTTTAGAGTATTAAAGGGGACCAAAAAGACTTCTTGAAATAGGTGGAATTTAGCTGAGATTTGAAGAAGACAGAAAAGTCAGACAACCTGGTTTAGCCTGTCTGCCAGAGTAGAATGTGACCATTGCACATGCTACAGTTTCTTGAAACCACAGGATCTCACCAAAGTGCTACTGTTTGTCTCCTTGAACACCCCATATGTCTGGTTAGTTAGCAATTTAAAGGCATATGTAGAAAGCCTTCATTAGACTGACTTTTCTGTCTTTTGGTCTACAAGAAATTCAGAATGTTTTTATTCTAAGCAATGTTGCTTTTTTATTTTGATGTTCAATTCCTCCTAAATTCTCTCATCTATGAATTGAAGTGAGGTGTGAGCATACCTTCAACAGAAAGTAACATTTGCCCTTTGCAGATCAAAAATATGGAGGTACTACAGGGCTACATAAATCTACTTTCAGTTCCAGGAACATCATAATATTAACTGTCAAGTCAGTATCTGTTTGCCATAAGAGGTTAAGACTGTGATTCCTGAAGAAAGGCCTACAGTGCTCAAAATGCCATGTAATGAAAAGACTTTGGAGCATACAGTCCTGCATTTGAATTCCAGCTCTGCCATTTACTAACCATAGAATTAAATTACTTCATAGAATTTGTCTGCGGCCGAAGGGGCAGCAGGGGCAATTCATTCCAATTAGTGATCAAATATTAACTCCTTTTAAACCAGGTAGCTTCTCTCTTCTATTTTTTTCATATTTTACTTTATTTTAAATGCATGTGTTACATAGTATAATAAATGTTCATTATATCATATAATAAAAAAGATAATTGCACATGAAATTAGAAATCTATCATGTACAACTTGCTATTCATTGTAAATATATAATTGAGTTTTTTAATATATACACATATGTATATTTTTTCTTCCTTCCTCTCCCCTGTTCTAAAGATTGCTACCATTAGACAAAATATAAATATACACATAACATTATACACACATATAATTATATATACATATTTATATGAAATCTATCAGTTCTTTTTCTGGACACAATTAGTATCATTGTCCTTTTCATATAGCTAATTTGGATATTTGTAAAGGTCAAAATGATCTTTTCACTCAAAGTCATTCTAAATTTAAAAAGATTCCGTACAAATAAAACAAAAGTCATCAAGATTAGAAGAAAAGGATGAAATTGAGGGAAGAGTTACAGACAGTTTCTCAGCCTTTAATACTCTCATTATTAGGAAGCTTTGAACTAAATTGAACTGGAATCTGCATCTGTACAAGAAATGTTTGGGTTCAATGGTAATAAATTTGAGTATTATATAAAGTTAACAAATATGTCCTCTTATTGGTTCCTTCCCTGGAGTGATTTGAGTCAGCTGAATTATAGTCAATATTTTATTTAAATGTAGTTTTTGCTCCCATTGCGATTTCCATGGTGGTAATATCCATATTCTTCTGCTATCCTTCTTGGTGTTGTTTTACAAATGAGTTTGTATTTGAAATCAGTGCTGTCCTTGGCTTCCATCTCCCTACTTGGCAGAAAGATAAAGTGCTGACTAAAGTGGTTTCTAGGCTACTTTGACCTCCTCATTGTGATGACTGTTTTACATTGATTAAAATTGTAAAGAAAAGGGTAATAATCACTGTAAATCTATCTGTCCTTTTTACCTTTCTTTTTTTTTAAACCAACAAATCACTTCTTTAAAAGGTCAAGTTAACATTTTTCCAATTATATGTGGTATTTTCTGCTTATGTCTATCCTTCTCCTAATTTTGTATTGATTTTGATATTATATTAACTAATTGAGAGTATGACAATCATAGAGAACTGATTCTGACATGACTCCCCTTCAGTGAAATAATTTCCTGTCCATAAAGGTATAGTCAGTTTTGTATTTCACAATGTTATTTGATGCTCACCATATCCAAAATTTCTAAACTGTTTGATAAAAGAAAGAATTAATAACATACAAGCAGAAACTTCTATGTCTAAGATTTACTTTTCACCATTCTCTCTAATGCTCACCTTTGTTTGTTGGGACTGAGTCATTTCAGTCCTGTCTGATTCTTTAGATTCCATTTGGAGTTTTCTTGGCAAAGATATTAGAGTAGTTTTTTACTTTCTTTTCCAAATCATTTAATTAGATGAGGAAACTGAGGCAAATAGGATTAAGTCATTTGACTTTGGTCACCTGGGTAAAAAATTTTCTGATATCTGGTTTGAACTGAGAGAGATGAATCTTCAAGATTCCAGGCCTAGTGTTCTATCTACTGTGCTACCCAGGCCTGCTCTCACCTTCCACACACACATATTTATATTTAAGTCACAAATTTTCATTATAAGTTATGCTTTGGACCATCTTGTTTTTCTTTTTGTAGAATTTCTCTAATTCTACACCACATGTGAATACATAATCTGAAGTTCTGTTCATGGTTAGGTTTTTTGTTTTTGTTTTTGTTTTCTTCTTGTGAATGCAACAGTTGATTTTTGTTCCATACAATAATATTTCTTATTCCTTTGAACAAATGATGAAAACCATTCTACCAACTCATTGGTTTCCTTCTCCAAAAAAACCTGTGAGCTATTTTTCCATTTAGTTACAATATATTATGTTGTCTTCTGGTTTCATTTATCATAAGAATATCAATTTATATGGTTAAGTTCATTCAATAATAATATAATGACAATAATAGTAACATTATTATTTATATAGCACTTAGTATTTGCCAGGCACTGGCAAAAACTATCTCATTTCATCCTCACAAAAATTCTGGATTATGGGTGCTATTATCCTAATTTTACAAAAAAGAACAGAAAAGAAAAGAAAAGAAACTAAGATAAATAGTGATTTATTGACTTTCCCAGAGTCACATCTGAAGTTGTATTTGCATTCAATTTTTCTCGACTCCAGGGCCTTTACTCATCTATTGCAATACCTGAATGTCCTAGTATAACAATGAACTGGCCACTGGAGAAAAATCACATATTTAGAGTATGTATGCTTATGTAATGTTCACTGCAGTCTTACAACTATGTAATTCTTAATCCCCCTTAGCCACCTCTCTGCTGTTCTGCTACTAATAACAAAGGAAACAGATCAGGGGGGTTTCATATGGTAGAATCTGTGACCTTTCTTGTAACCTTGTGATCTTTCTACATATACCAAGCTTGAAATGCTCTCTTTTCATCTCTACCTCTTGGCTTCTCAGGATTTGTTTATGTTCTAGCTAAAATCTAACCTTCTACAGGAAGCCTTTCCTGATCTTCCTTAATTCTCTTATTTTATTTTATTTTTAATTTATGGAATAAAACAAGCATTTCTAAAATAGTGAAATAATAGATGATTGTATATGAAATGGGAAATCTAGCATGCACAATATTCTATTCCTTTCAAATATGCAAGAAAATTATCATGAACATTTCTTTTTTTTCTCTCCCTCCTGCTCTAGAGATAGCTACCAATAGACACAAATAAGTGTGTGTGTATGTGTACACACACATCTATATATCTATATATCTTAATAGATACATGCCTATATAGGTATACCTACACACACACACACACACACACACACACATATATATATGCATACATATAGCCTATATATACATACCTATATATAACTATGTTTATGAGTATATACATGCACACCCATACACATATATACAAACATACATATATATGTAAATCTGTAAAATTATTCTGTGTACACTTCTATTTATCAATTCTTTCTCTGGATGCAGATAGTGTCTTTCTTCATATGTCCTTTATATTTACTTTGGATATTTATAATATACAAATGACCTTTGCTCAAATTTATTCTTAAAACAATATTAATGTTATTATATACAATGTTCTCTTGGTCCTCTCATTTTACTCTTCATTATTTCATGCAAGTTTTTCTATGTTTATTTCTAAAAATTATCATTATGATTTCTTATAACGCTATCCATCATATATGATCATATATCACAACTTGTTTAGCAGTTCCCCAGTTTATAAGCATTCCTATAATTTACAGTTCTTTGGAAGAAAAAGAAATTAATTGCCTCCATTTTATGAAGCATATAGCTTGTTATATATTTATTTGCTGTCTATCATATTAGATTGTGTGCTCTTTGAAACCAGGAACTGTATTTTGGCTTTCTTTGCATCCTCAGAGCTTAGCAAATCACATAGCAGGTACTTAGTAAATGTTTATTGATTACTGACTATACTCTTTCAGAACACAGGGAAGCATTACATCATTAGGAAGCTTTGAAATAATATTTTCTTGAAAAAAATGGAGCTCTACCTTTTAAAAGCACAAAACAATGGTTTCGTATTGTTTCTTCAAACATTACAAGTACAAGGATAGATTTCCTGAGTCTTGTCATTTAGTGTCTCAGATTACCTGCTCCCTCTTTCCATATTGCATCCTTCTGGTTGAATGGGCTGAAGAAAATATTATGTATTGGAAAGAATACAAGTCCAGAAATACAGACTTGAACTTGAATCTAATGTTTTATATTAACTATTAGTAAATTTGGAATACTTCTCTGGACCTCACTTTTCTCATCTATAAATGAAAGTTGGCCTAGATGACTTCTGGGGTTCCTTTAACTCCAACAATTCTGTGAAGCTCAGCAAATCTCACAGTGCCTGGTTTTCTTTGTAATGTGCTAGAGTATTTCAAAACACTAGAAAGAAAATAATTTTCTTAGAAGTGATATTCTATATCATGTCAAGTAATGTTTCTTGTTATTTTCAATTTATGACAGTTTAAATTATTTGTATTTTGGGAAATTGCGCCAGTTTTTTCTATAAAAACAGAAGGCTTTTTTATAGGGCTTAATTGTTTACCTCTGTATTAATCCAAAATCAAAACAAAAGTATCTCTAAATGAGTGCACTGGACATATTCCTTCCACTGTTTCATTTAAAATGTCTCTTCTTTGAAAACTACTCTTTTCCTACTGTTTGAGAACATAATTTCTATTCAAATATGGATTGGACTAGATCTTAAAGTTGTTTCCAATTCTGAATTTTTTTCATCATTATGACTATGAAATAATGATGCTTATTCTTAATATTTTATTTTGGTCTTGTATACCATATATAGTTCAGAGATACTGATATGCTGATACACAGGTATCTATAGCTCAAACACATTTCTTTCAATTTTAACCCCCTCACAGAGATGCATATCACTTACTTTTAAGACTGAAATCCCAACTCTCTAGATTTTCTCTAACATGCCTCTCTTTCCCCACCAGATTGTCTGCTTTTTTTTTTTTTAATTTTATTTTATTTAGTAATAACTTTGTATTGACAGAATCCATGCCAGGATAATTTTTACACGACATTATCCCTTGCAATCACTTATGTTTCGTTTTTTCCCCTCCCTCCCTCCTCCCCCCCCCCAAGATGGCAAGCAGTCCTATATATGTTAAATATGTTGCAGTATATCCTAGATACAATACATATTTGCAGAACCGAACAGTTCTCCCGCTGCACAGGGAGAATTGGATTCAGAAGGTAAAAATAACTCGGGAAGAAAATCAAAAATGCAAATAGTTCACATTCATTTCCCAGTATTCCTTCTTTGGGTGTAGCTGTTTCTGTCCATCATTTATCCAATGAAACTCAGTTAAGTCTCTTTGTCAGAGAAATCCACTTCCATCAGAATACATCCTCATACAATATCGTTGTCGAAGTGTATAATGATCTCCTGGTTCTGCTCATCTCACTTAGCATCAGTCCATGTAGGTCTCTCCAAGCCTCTCTGTATTCATCCTGCTGGTCATTCCTTACAGAGCAATAATATTCCATAACATTCATATACCACAATTTATCCAGCCATTCTCCAATTGATGGGCATCCATTCATTTTCCAGTTTCTAGCCACTACAAACAGGGCTGCTACAAACATTTTGGCACATACAGGTCCCCTTCCCTTTTTTAGTATCTCTTTGGGGTATAAGCCCAATAGAAACACTGCTGGATCAAAGGGTATGCACAGTTTGATAACTTTTTGGGCATAATTCCAGATCGCTCTCCAGAATGGCTGGATTCGTTCACAACTCCACCAACAATGCATCAGTGTCCCCGTTTTCCCGCATCCCCTCCAACATTCATCATTATTTTTTCCTGTCATCTTAGCCAATCTGACAGGTGTGTAGTGATATCTCAGAGTTGTCTTAATTTGCATTTCTCTGATCAAAAGTGATTTGGAACACTCTTTCATGTGAGTGGTAATAGTTTCAATTTCTTCATCTGAAAATTGTCTGTTCATATCCTTTGACCATTTATCAATTGGAGAATGGCTTGATTTTTTATAAATTTGAGTCAGTTCTCTATATATTTTGGAAATGAGGCCTTTATCAGAACCTTTAATTGTAAAGATGTTTTCCCAGTTTGTTACTTCCCTACTAATCTTGTTTGCATTCGTTCTGTTTGTACAAAGGCTTTTTAATTTGATATAATCAAAATTTTCTATTTTGTGATCGGTAATGGTCTCTAGTTCATCTTTGGTCACAAATTTCTTTCTCCTCCACAAGTCTGAGAGATAAACTATCCTATGTTCCTCTAATTTATTTATAATCTCGTTCTTTATGCCTAGGTCATGGACCCATTTTGATCTTATCTTGGTATGTGGTGTTAAGTGTGGGTCCTTGCCTAATTTCTGCCATACTAATTTCCAGTTATCCCAGCAGTTTTTATCAAATAATGAAATCTTATCCCAAAATTTAGAATCTTTGGGTTTGTCAAACACTAGATTGCTATAGTTGACTATTCTGTCTTGTGAACCTAACCTTTTCCACTGATCAACTAATCTATTTCTAAGCCAATACCAAATGGTTTTGGTGACTGCTGCTTTATAATATAATTTTAGATCAGGTACAGCTAGACCACCTTCATTTGATTTTTTTTTCATTAATTCCCTTGAGATTCTCGACTTTTTATTGTTCCATATGAATTTTGTTGTTATTTTTTCTAAATCATTAAAATATTTTCTTGGAAGTCTGATTGGTATAGCACTAAATAAATAGATTAGTTTAGGGAGTATTGTCATCTTTATTATATTCGCTCGGCCTATCCAAGAGCACTTAATATTTTTCCAATTATTTAAGTCTGACTTTATTTGTGTGAAAACTTTTTTGTAATTTTGCTCATATAATTCCTGACTTTCCTTTGGTAGGTAGATTCCCAAATATTTTATTCTATCAACAGTTATTTTGAATGGAATTTCTCTTTGTATCTCTTGCTCTTGGATTTTGTTGGTGGTGTATAAGAATGCTGAGGATTTATGGGGATTTATTTTGTATCCTGCTACTTTGCTAAAATTATGAATTATTTCTAATAGCTTTTTAGTAGAATCTCTGGGGTTTTCTAGGTATACCATCATATCATCTGCAAAGAGTGATAGTTTGGTTTCCTCATTGCCTACTCTAATTCCTTTAATCTCTTTCTCGACTCTTATTGCAGAGGCCAGTGTTTCTAATACAATATTGAATAATAATGGTGATAGTGGGCAACCTTGCTTCACTCCAGATCTTACCGGGAAAGGTTCCAGTTTTTCCCCATTGCATATGATGCTTACTGAAGGTTTAAAATATATGCTCCTAACTATTTTAAGGAAAAGTCCTTTTATTCCTATGCTCTCAAGTGTTTTTATTAGGAATGGCTGTTGGATTTTATCAAATGCTTTTTCTGCATCTATTGAGATGATCATATGGTTTTTGTTTGGTTGGTTGTTGATATAGTCAATTATGTTAATAGTTTTCCTAATATTGAACCAGCCCTGCATTCCTGGTATAAATCCTACTTGGTCATAGTGTATTATCCTGGGGATGATTTTCTGTAATCTTTTTGCTAATATTTTATTTAAGATTTTAGCATCAATATTCATTAGGGAGATTGGTCTATAATTTTCTTTCTCTGTTTTCAGCCTACCTGGCTTTTTTTAATGTGTTATCTTACCCCAGTAGAATGTAAGCTTCTAAAAAACATGGACTGTTTTTCTTTTTGCTTGTGTGTGTGTGTGTGTGTGTGTGTGTGTGTGTGTGTGTGTTCCCAGCACTTAGAATACTAGCAAAGAGCTAGGGATTAATATATTTGTATTAACTGACTAGCTACTCTGGCAAATCAAACACATAAATTCCCAATTATAAGTTTGCTAGCTACAATGCACCTAGAAATGGGAATTTTTTTTCAGAGGAGTCAAAATCATCCTCTAATCTCTGTTTTCCCTTTGATATTTAGCCAGTCACTTATAGAAAAAATTTAATTGGAAAACTCCTAGAGATACTCCTACCAGTGTCTATTATATGCTACAATTTGCTAGCAATGCTACTTCTCCCTTCCTTTAATTATTTTCATGTAGTCACCTAACTCCTGTTAGTAGAGACTACACTCATTAGTAGAGATTACATTTATGTGTTTTGCTAGTTTTGTACCTTTTCTAAGTTGTCAGATATCTACAATTCTCCTTAGACACTCTACATGTCAATAGATAGATTTCTGAGATGTCCCCTTCAGATATAATCAATGATACAGCTCTATTTACTAAACCTATCCTCTTCCAACAGCTATATTTCAAGTACAGTCACATGGTATACTTGAAGTTATATCATCATCTCACTTTAAGATTCTTCAAATTTTTGATGAACTCATACTTGAAGAATAAGTTCTTAACAATTTCATGTTAGAAGATATATCATCGCCTTCAGAGTTTTCCTGATTACTAAATTTTATAGATCTATGTTTAGAAAAGATAGTCTCAATATTAATGATTCCATACTCAAAGAAACTGCAACTTCATCCCATCCCTGATGATCTCCTAACTTGCCAAAGAACCAAGAATCTCCTTCCCCAAAGAAGCACACTTTGACTTGAAAATTTTATTTCAGGAATTCTATGAGATCATCACCCAAATGCTCTAACCTTCCATATACAAGTGGTACAATGGGAAAAATGGATTTTAAGTTACAGGATATTTACTATCTTGAACTCTTAAGCAAGTCATTTAGACTTCCTGGACCTCAGTTTATTTACCTGTAAAAATTAAAGGGATTGGACTACATTTCTTGAAGGTCCTCCAAACTAGATCTATGGTCCTTTAACCCTTGGTTTTATCAGTTATTATTTATACAATCTTGGACACATTATTAATTAAAGTTTCAGAGTCCTCACTTGTAAAGATAAAAGAATTATGCTCAATGGTCTCAGCAGTTTTTTTTAGGAGCTACATCTATCATCCTCTGATCATATACAAGCACATGACAATGCTTGAATTCCTTCATAGGTGTATATGCATATGCTAATCCAACATATTTTCAGAAAGAAACAATTCTGAAAGAAGAGACAAAGTAATATCAAGCAATTGCAGGAAGATATATGCTTGTGTCTATAAGCCTATATACATTAGAATATTTGACTAAGAAGAATTAGAATATTTGAATAAGAAGAAATAACAGAAGTAAGCAGAAGAGAAGTAATAAGAATGAATAGCAGACAACTCCCTAAAGATGAAGGAAATGAATAATGCTTTCTAATAGAAATCATAAAACTAGCACAAAGTTAAGATGCAGAGCTAAAGGGAAAACTTTAGCTCCATATACACTCATCGATATGCCTAATAAGGACAAAATATTGTTCTAAGAGCTGGAAGAGACATAAAGCTAATTATATCATTTCTGCCTTCCTGAAGAGTATGATATGGTATGGTATGGTATGATAAACATACCATAAATATGTAAAATATTTATGTCATGATTATGGTAGGAAAGAAGAAATCAGGGAATGAATAAATTATGGTATGTGGATTTAATAGAATATTGTCATCATAAATATCAATGAATTTGAAGAATCATGATAAGACTTATATGAACTGATGCAGAGTGAAGTAAGTAGAATCAGGGAAACAATATACATAATAACTATAATAATGTAAAAATAAATAAGAACAGTAGAAAAGAAATAGGCCACTGTTTAAGTATAATGAACAAGTTGTTCTCCCCCAAAAGAAGAAAATAATCACTTCCCTTATATTCTGTCAGAATTAGATGATAAGTTGATTAATTGTTTATTCTTTGTCACAAGGAACAACACTGGATAAGAGAGGGGAGAACAATAACTTCAAAAATAAAGATGGTTTTCAATAAAAATTTAAAAGAAAAAAGTTTCAAAATGTAATAAATTGCAGGTTTTAGAGCTTGTATTTATTTTAAATAAAGACATTATTAAATAATAAACAATTTTAAGCCCTAGAGTTCGCCTTTTAAAGATGAGGAAAAACATAATTTTAATCAAATTGCATTACAATGATGTGAAGAAATTACTACAAATGAACAATATTTTGTATTGATCATTGATCTAAAAGAGCTGAGTGGTGGCTTTTAATGATGGAAGGACTCATTAAGTCCATGACTTGCATTCTAGAAAGAAGTATTAGTATAAACAGATACTATACTAACACTTTCAGAGTGTTAGTTACATCTCTCCCTCACGGTTCCAGGGCTAGCCCTGAAAGCTCAAGAAAGTCATTCTTTGATGCTGTAATATAGGGTATATCATTCTGGCGTATCAAACAACACACACACACACACACACACACACACACACACACACACACACACACACTGCAAGTTGCCAGTGATTAGCACCTCATTTCCATGTAGCCAATCACTATAAATTAACTTTTACAAAGGGATATTTTGTTTGAAGATGCAGCAAGAACAGAAATATTCCTTCCACAGATACATGGAGATACATTCTCCCTAATATTACTTCCATCTCTGGAAATAGTGTGATCAGATTTGTTTGTTGCCAAAGGCATAATAATCAAGAAATAGACAAGTCTGAATGCCTGCTGGTGCTAGAGCAGTACAGGAAGGTAGCTTGAGACTTTTCTCCTAACTTTTTCTGCATGGACTACAGATTCATTCTCTCTCTCTCTTTCTTTCTCTCTCTCTCTCTCTCTCTCTCTCTCTCTCTCTCTCTCTCTCTCTCTCTCTCTCCCCCTCCCTTTCTCTCTCTCTCTCTCTCTCTCTCTCTCTCTCTCTCTCTCTCTCTCTCTCTCTTTCTTTCTCTCTCTCTCTCTCTCTCTCTGTCTCTTTATTTCTTTTTCTCTCTGCATGTCTCAGTCTCTCTTTGTGTCTGTTTTTCTGTGTCCATCACTCTGTCTTTTGTGTGTCTGTCTCCATCTGTCTGTCTGTCTCCATCTGTATCTGTGTGTCTCTGTCTCTCTATTTCTCCTTTCTCCTTCCCCTCTCCTCTCCTCCTCTTCTCTCTTTCCCTTATCCTCTCCCTCCCTCCCTCCTTTTACTTTCTCCTTCTCCCTCTCCCTGAAATTTTAGCTAAGTATTTTTTTAAAGAAACATATTTTGCTCTTCTTAGGGAAAGAATGGAGACATGAGCCATACCATAATATAACAAGAGGTGGAACAGTCTCAAAGAATAGTCATTAATAATATTTAAGTCCACTTGAAAAGTCCCTCATGGAATATCCCAAAGATCTATTTGATTTGATTTTGTATGATTCTGTGCTTGTTAACATTTATGGAATTACTGAATAAAAGAAAATACTCATACTCATCAATTTAATAATAGAAAGATGAATAAAAGAAGATAAGATACTAAATGACACTATCTTGAAATATCTTGGTAGTCTAGAACTGGGTTTTTAATCTGGAATTTATGAGCTTTGTATATATAGATATGTAGATACATATAGGTACTGTATTTCAATTTAATTATTTTGTATATGTTTCCTTTGATTTTTCCCCCCTCTCTGTACTTTATGCATATATCTACATGTACACACATATACACAGAGTGTGTGTATATAATTTTGGTCTGAGAAGGGATTGATAGCCTTCACCACTCTGCCAAGACACACAAGAAAGGAAAAGAACCTCTGATTTAAAATTTTGTACCATGTAATAAAGTTAAAGTTGTGTTTTAGAAGAATAAATATAAAATCTTATGCTTGGCTTAAAAATAACTATTAGTATGATTTGAGGGAAATGTAGGTATTAGTTCATCTGAAAGAGATTTGGGAATATTGATGGCATGCAAACTATAGTATAATATGATGGCTTAAAAAGCTAATGTAATCTTTGACTGCATTAAGCAAGGCATTTTTTACTGAAATAAGATATGATAGTTTCTCTGTACTTTGCTAGGGCAGACTAGATCTAAAATATTAGTACTATGGCCTAATTCTGGGCATCACAGTTTAGGAAATATATTGACAAACTGTTAAGTGTCCAAAAAAGTATTGTCAAGATAGTGGAGCATGTAAAGTGTATAAAATGTGAAAATTGATTGTAAAAATTGTAGATGTAAGCCTGGAGAAGAGAAAACTCAGGAAAGAAATGGTTGTTGTTTGTCCTTTGACCTTGAAGAGAAACAATGATATGATAAGGGTGATGTCTTGACCTATAAGTGAATTGGATTTAAGGAAAGCAGCTCTGTGCCATTATCAGTCTCACTCTCTACTCCTGTCATTGATGTCAAGTGGCAAGACAAAAATCTAGAAAGACATTGCACTTCTCCAAGCATTTGAAAGGATGACTGTTTATCCTGAAAGAATAAAATTAGCAATAATGGCAATAAGTTGAAAAGAGGAAAATCCAATTTAAAGTCAGGGAAAATGAATGGGTTGACCCTTCTTAAAAATGTTCAGGTGAGGACTGGATGGCCACTTGTCTTTATAGAGGTAGAGATTTCCTTAGGGTCATGGCTTGCAATAGACTGTTAGTCAGATCCCTTTTGATGCCAAAATTCTGTGATTTTTAATGTCCTTCCACCACAGAGATTATGAACACATAATGTTCATAACTTGGTCTTGGTTTTTAAAAGTATTACAGAGTCTATGAAAACTACAAATGTGATTACTAAAAATAAAGATAAAATAAATGTAGGAAGTAAATTTTGTTTGCCAGAGAAAGCAAAAGGAATATACGCAGAAAGCAGACTTGAATCTTTAGAAGAAAGTGTTCATATCCCAGAACAACCCTGACTTTTCTAATAAAAAGAGAATTCTGCTTGTTTCCCCTGGGGCATCCCTGGACAAACCTACTGCAACTATAAAAAAGTGATTTTCATGCATATATAAGAATAAATTTTAATTTTCTCAAAGTTGACATATGTTAGGAAACCCATCAACAAGCAATAATTAAGTGCTGACAGTATTCTTTGCTTGGCACAAAAACATGAGAAACAGTATCTCTGAAAGAACTTTCATTCTACTTGAAATACGTTATAAGATGTGTATAGGACACATGCAAAATAAATGTTCAGAAAATTTGGAGTTTGGTAACTAACTACTGGAAAATGCAAGATGCTTCTGACCTTCAAAGGAAGCAAGCAGTTACAAGAAAGAGAGTTAAGGATAGACAAAACAACATCCCAGTCATCTGAGACAATCTATTAAAAAGGAGGAAAATTGGATTTAAACTATCATTTGTAAGGGGCATAAACTTGGTCATTTGGATGGAGCACAGATCA
This sequence comes from Antechinus flavipes, assembly GCF_016432865.1. Classification (NCBI taxonomy): domain Eukaryota; kingdom Metazoa; phylum Chordata; class Mammalia; order Dasyuromorphia; family Dasyuridae; genus Antechinus; species Antechinus flavipes. The sequence continues at coordinate 285,074,602 of NC_067400.1, read as the reverse complement.
TATGAAAGGGATTAGTGTGAAATCAGTATGGCAAGGGCTTCAGTGAAGAACTTTAAATGCCAAACAGAAAAATATATGCAATTATCTATAGGTCAATGGGGAGAAATTCAGCATCATGAACAGTTGACTGTCATGACCAAATTATATTTTAGAAATATCAAGTTGGCAGCTTTGAAAAGGATGGAAAGGAGAAAGGGTAAAATTTAAGCTATTTTACTCAATTGGAAGCCATTGTGATACTCTTGGTGAGAGGTGGGAAAGATCTGAACAAAGATGTTTATTGATATGAGTAGACAGTTGAGGATAGAAATGAAAGTTTGAAAAAACACACCTTTCTACCCCATAAATTTATCATTGGATTTTGAATTTCTTTCCATATCTAAGTTGATAATACAGAATTTATTTAATTAAGAAAAGACTTTTTCTTTTTGCTGTGAAATGTAAAAAATAATTTGATGCTTTGGAATTCTATTTCAACATCAGAAGATTTTTTTTAGCAACAGTAGAAAATATCTCAGGGAATGGTAGATCCATCCATGCCCAGCGGTTGCTCTCTAAACCTAGGAACAGTCTTGTGCATTTTGTTCAACTTTGCCTTTTATTATTTCAGGAAATTTAATCACATGGAATGATTAAAATTTATTTAAGACCATCTATGGTATAAGTTCAATTATCAAATCCAAGGACATTTACTATTGAATAAGATACTGCAAAGTGCTTTCCTGTCCATGATGTAATAACTGACTTTGTGTACATTAAGACAAGAGAAAGTATAGCACCATTCAATCAGCAATTGTACCTGTACATAGGGATATTTTGTTTTGCTGCTAATGCAACACATCTGAAATGTAAAATAATGTTTTAAGAGATTAAGAAATGGACAAAAGGGTCATATAGACAGTGAAATATTTATAGCAGCATTTGTTACGGAAATGAATTGTCAGAAGCAAAATGATGCCTAACAACTGGAAAATGACTAAAAAAATAAAATCCAAATAGTATGCATCCAAGTAAATTCTGGCTTTGGATTCTAAAGATCCCAATTTAAATTCAGACCTCACAACTTTCTACCTATATGAAATAAGAGACATAGTCCTTTTTTAAAAAAAAAACAAGGGGGTTATTCTAGATGGTTTATCAGAGCTTTCTAGATCCAGATGTATGATCTCATATTGCAATACAGTACTATAAGCAAATATGGAAAATCCAGGGGAAAATACATACCATCAATATGTTTGTATTGCTGTAGACTGCAATAAGAAGAATAAGGAAAATACACACAATAAACAAAAATAAAAACAAAACTCAAATACAATAGTTATTCTTGCTCCTACAAATCAAATGATGATACTCTCTTTTTAAATAGATAGTAGCTCACTAGTATAGGTTATAGCATATTTTGTCAAACATATTTCTTGAGCCAAGTAGTGTAAAAAAAAAAGACAAAAGACATCAATAAATAAAATCTATATACATATCAAAAACATAGGCAACTATGTACAAAGTAAATAGATCATGAGGCAAGGAATAAGTAAGACTAGTTCAAATCCCATCACAAACATTTACCAAATAGGTGATCCTGCATAAGACTCTTAATTTCTCTTCGTTTATATTCTTCAATTGCAAAATAAAAATAATAATAGCATCCAACTTCCAAAATTATTGAGCACAAAATAAGAATATTTGAAGTACTTTGCAAACTTTAAAACATGATATAAATGCTATATATGATAATTGTTATATTGATCATGCCTAATAAAATAGCTAAGTGAGGAGGAGATGAAGGTGGATTTAAAATACCCATTGCCTTGAAATAATGAAATAAGATGGGTGTAGAACCAAATCTAAAACTGAAATTATCAGTCTTTAAGCCAACCTTCCAATCTCTGAAAGCTATAATATATCATCAGCAGCAGCCATTTCACTAAATAGTTCATTACAAATTAATATGCAAACAAGAATACATTGAATATACATCCCAATTTGTTTATTTTTAAATTTAATTTACACTTCTGAAACCTTTCCCTTTAAACTCCTCCCTTTCCCCACCTATTGAGGAAACAAAACAAAAACAAAAATAGTTAAAATATGTAGTCAAGCAAAACAAATCTTTTCATTTGTCATATTTTATATGCACACATGTAGATATGTACATGTATGTACACATACATATGTGTATTGTGTATGTTTCTATTCATATGTGTGTATGCCTACACTTCAGTCTTCACTCTAAATCCATCATTTCTCTATATAGAGCAGTAACAAGTTTCCTCATGACTATTCTAGAATTGTGGTGGGGCATTCTATTGATATACTAAGTCTTTCAAAGTTGTTTATTTTTACAAAATTGTCATTGTTGTATAAATGTTTCTGATTTTTTTCATGATTCTGATTCATTTTGTATCAATTCAAATAATTCTTTCAAGTTTCTCTGAAACTACTTCATTTTAAAAGCAAAATACTATTCCATCACATACATACAATACTTCTTCACCCCTTCCCAAATTGATGGGCTCCATAAATTCCACATTAGCTGCAACCCCAAAATTTTGGTAAATTATCTTATTGTTATTATTTTCAATGAAATTACTGAGCACTTCTATAATTTGTTCATTGATTTACATTTTTAGGATTTAATTAGTTTCCAATTAAATTCATATTTCTTCTAAATATACTTTGTTAGATTTAATTTTATTAAAATATACTCAATAAAAGATGTTTCACATTTTTAATTTTCTGCACTTGTTTGTGAAGTTTTTATGCTCTAAAACATGGTTAGTTTTTGTGAAGGTGCTATACATAGCTGGGAAAAGATATACTTCTATTTCCAATCAATATTCTCCAGACATCTGTTATATCTAGCTTTTCTAAAATTAGTCATGTCTGACTTTTTGTAGCCCAATTTTGGCATTTTGTTGGCAAAGATATTAAAATGGTTTGTCATTTTCTTCTCCAGCTTATTTTATAGATGAGGAAATTATGTCAAACAAAGTGACTTGCTTGGGGTCACACCACTAGATTTAAAGTCAATAAAGATATTAGATTAGCAATAAACATAGAAAAAAAATCAAATTGACAAAGAGATGGTGGGGAAAGCACCAATCCTGAAATCCTGGATTCCCACCTTCAACAATATTAACATTAATCAAATATTTTAGCCTCCCTGTGCCTCAGTTTCATCATCTGTATAATGAAGATGCTAGAGAAGATGGGCTCTTAGTTTTTCTCTGCTCTAATACTATGATTTTATAAGAACTCCCATATACATACAACTCATATAAGAACTCATATTATGCATACAACTAGGTAGGCATATCATTAAGTCAATCAATCCATTATTACACAAATTTGGATAGAAAATATGAATATCTGAACCCAAAGATAAATAGAAGATTGGGTGGTATTGCATTTGGAAAATTCTGTGACACTTTTAGTAATCCCAAACACTTCCTTCTCCAAAAGCTCATTATTTTGACATTAAAATCTACCTATCTCCACAACTATGAGTAAGGAAAAACCATGGTTCCAAGAATAAAGAAAATTTCATTTAAATTGAATGTATGATTACTGTAAATAGGCTGTAATATTTCACTTGAGCATTGATGTTTAAAACATCATTATGGAAAAACTTTTATAGTGGAAGGGAAAATAGGACAGGGGGTGATGGGCAATACTTGATCCTTACTTTCATTGGAATTGGTTCAAGGATGGAACACTATACACACACACATACATGCACGCACACGTGTATAGGTATATGTGTATATACACACAAGCACATATATACTATATACACACACACACACACACACATTATTATGTATATAGACAATATGTCTTGTGTGTATATACAGACATATAGTCAGGTATAGATATCTATATTGCCCAATAGAGAAATAGAAGGGGAAGAAAATATGGGAATGGGGGGAGTTAAGAGAGTGATCCCAGAAAAAAACATGGAAATATCTATATAAATTGATATAAAGCAAAGTGAGCATAAGCAGGAAGTGCTGTACATAGTGACAACAATATTGTAATATAATAAACTGTTAAAGTCAGATACTCAGGTCAGTACAGTGATACAAAATAATGCCGAAAAATTCACTTCCAGAGAGAAAACTGACGAATTTTAAATGCAAATAGAAGTATAATTTTCTTATTTCATTTTCCTTGGGGTTTTTTTTTTTGTGATATGGCTACCAGGGAAATATATTTGGCATGATTTCAGAAATATAATTGATATATTGTATGATTTCTCCATGGATAGAGGGAGGGGGTAGGATGGAGGGAATTTGGGACTCAAAAAAATTTTAAAAGAGCATTAAAAATAAACAATATTTTAAATCACTAAAATGCATATAAAAAGAAAAAAGAAGAAAGTCAATATTTTTAAATATAAATAATATTTTGTTTTTCCAAATATATACAAAGATCGTTTTTTAACATTCACCTTTGCCAAACCTTGTGTTCCAAAGTTTCCTCCTTCTCTCCCTTCCTCCCTTCTCACTAGACAGCAAACAATCTGATATAGGTTAAATATATGCAATTCTTCTAAACATATTTCCATGTTTGCTATGATGCACAATAAAAATCATATCAAAGGGGAAAGGGGAAACAAGTAAACAACAACAAAAAACGTGAAAATAATATGCTTTGATCCACATGCAGTCTCCATATTTCTCTCTTTGCATGTGAATGACATTTTCCATCACAAGTCTATTGGAATTGCCTTAAATCGCCTCATTGTTTAAAAGAGTCAAGTCCATCACAGTTGATCATCACATAATCTTGTTGTTGTATTATAGCAAGAGTGAGAAAGAGCAGATTGTCGTATTGTTTCATTCATTAACATCCATCAAAAATCAAAAGACCCAAAAGAATGAAGGTATGAAGGAATGAATGAATGAAAAAGCATTCATTATATGCCAAACACTTTGCTAAGCATAGGGATACAAATGTAATGATTGTAGGTAATTATAGACTCCCAATTCACACAGTCTCATGTTGGGCTTATAGTGTGCAAAAGATATACAAATAGTCACACAGACATGCATACATATATAAAGATGTATATATTATGCACACATATACCTATATGTATATTGTGTGATATGTGTGTATGTATGTGTGTGTGTATATATATTAATATATATACATATATATCATATAATCATTGAGTGAATCTGTGATTTGTTTTTCTTGACTATACATCTTTGTTGCTAAAAATATCTTTTTCTCTTTTTATTAGCTGAATTAGCATGGAAGAGAAAGGAAATAGATCTCTATTGCATTTTTTGAAAAAGAAAGGTGGAAAAATGATACAAAAGTGAAATGTTGCTTCAAATGAAGTCAGTATCTTATTACAATATTATTTTATTAGTTTTACTTAATGGTTTTATTTTGATACCTTTTACAAAGTAGGAACAACTTGTAAATGCATGAAATTTAAAAGCAAATCCCAGAAATAAAACTTTAAAAATAATAAAGCAGTTGCTGAAAGCGTTCACCCTACCAATTTCACTTACAAATGCATCATAGCAAATTGACAAGGTTGATCTCTTATTTGTAGGACACACAATCTCTATAACTGGGAATTCACTGCTTGGTTCAATCCCTCAGATTACTCCACTGGACTGTATACAACCATTCACAAACCTTTTTACCAAAAAGACTAGATATAATACAGACAGAAGACATATTCATAAGCCACTTGATGGCAGACCAGGTAGAAAAATTCTAAGATCACTCTCCACCAGGAACCTCATAGAAGTGTTTTTTAAAACTCACTACTAGGGAATAGAGAAGAGAGAAACAGGCAGAGAGAGATGGAGACAGACAGAGAAAGACAAAGAGAAAGAGAGAGAGACAGAGACAGAGAGATTGATTAAGTAAACAAGTATGCAAGAAATGGTCACAGAATATCTTGGCATCCTCTGGAGAGCTGGTGAATGAGGCCAAAAAAAAAAAAAAAAAAAAAAAAAAAAAAAGGGTTGACCTACACACCTCCCACAATAAATGTCAAAGCTAATTTGATCATGGTTCAAGAATGGAGTTATATATTTTTTTAAACTGTGGGCAAGAACTCTACAAGAAAACAGATTTAGCTAAGTTCTGGTATTCCTCAAAGAAGAAAATATTCATACTGCTAAAAAATTGATTATTAAATCATGGAAAATTCCCAGTCATATGTTATCAGGGATTACCAAGCATTGACAATATTTTATCTCAAACATAATACAACAGAATTCACATTTTATGTTTGCTTAATTTACAAGATTGTTATAGGTATGATTTGTGATAACGTATTTACATGTAGAAGCATGTAACCTATATATTTTAATCACTCCAAATTACTCTATCATATAAAATCAGTTAAGGAAGAAATTAACTTTCATGAGAAATCCTAGTAGTTTGTTTGCTTTAGGTAGATGATTCATTCATTCATCATATGACACTTCCTATGAAGCACGTAGAAAAATGTGTATTGGTGAGGTCACTTTGTTTAATTCAGGAAAAATAAGTGATGTGATTTTCAAAAATCAATCACATTATAGTGGTGGATGTATAATGACTGTACTTAAAGGCATTTATTACAATGACAAATTTCCCCTTGCATTTCTGAGCAAAAAGGAAAATAAAAAAATCTCTTCCTTGAGGATAAAATTAGTCATCTCAGGTAATCATTACTTTATCATCCTAATAAATGAAATTATATGTCCTTGCCTCAATTGCAAATTATAAATGTGTTGCTTATGCCTTAGGCAAAAGATAAATCTGTAATTATCTAGAGATACTCTTCTATAATAAATGTGATATTGTTAGTTATAACTTGGAAGATCTAATCCAGTAGTGACCCCTATGAAATATGTGCCCATTATTTATTGTGTTTTGTAAAGACTATACACGTAGCATGCTCTGTATATATTTTTCCCCAATATCAGATTCAATTTATATTCTGAGTTTTTTACTTTGCATTACAGTGTCAATTTAAAATAACTGTCCACAGAAACAGCTACACCCAAAGAAAGAACACTGGGAAACGAATATGAACTATTTGCATTTTTGATTTTCTTCCCGAGTTATTCTTATCTTCTGAATCCAATTCTCCCTGTGCAACAAGAGAACTGTTCGGTTCTGCAAACATATATTGTATCTAGGATATACTGCAACATATCTAACATATATAGGACTGCTTGCCATCTTGGGGAGGGGGTGGAGGGAGGAAGGGGAAAAATTGAAACATAAGCGAGTGCAAGGGATAATGTTGTAAAAAATTACCCTGGCATGGATTCTGTCAATAGAAAGTTATTATTAAATAAAATAAAATTTTAAAAAAAAAAATAAAATAACTGTCTAGTTACAAATCCAGCTATAAAAGGGAAAGTTGCAAAATGTAAATCTATGTTTTTTATCATATCCATGTTGTAATATATTGTATATATAATTGTCACACACCTGAAAGCTAGAAGAGACCTTAGGAATAATCTATTAATTCTCTCTAATATGAGAACACCCACTTACTGAGGATGCTGCAGAGGGTTCCCTTTGAAATAGATAACCTGCAACAAAGCTTTAAGCTCATATTCTGAGATTTCATGAAAGCAAGGTCGAGTGAAGTAACTAGAATAACTTGTTATCAATAAGACTGAGGGTAAAATCTAAGTTTGCTGACTTCCAATCCAATGCATTTTTTAATTAACTAAGTGGGATTTTTTTTTCTTTTTAAAGAGATTTCTATTATATCCTAACATCTATCAGTTTAAGATTATATAACACAAACATGCAGATAAATGCCTAGAATTCTGTCCTTTATATCAAATATTATAACAAAAGCCCAAATTCTATTAATACTAAATGATTGCCATCCCATATGCCTTATCATTATTCTTTTTTACTTACCTAATAATACTCAATGTTCAATTTTTGGTTTAAATTTCCTAATAATCTTTATCTCTGTAGACTAATAAAAACAATGGAAAAAGAAAAGAAAGAAAAAATGGTCTAGAAAACTATGAAGATTTCTCTAAGTTCAAAAACAAGTTCAACCACTTTGACAGGAATAATATTGTCCTGAAAAAACAACAAAAATTCTAACTTCCCTCATAATTTATATCATGATGACATATTAGATAGCATGCACACAATGGAAAATATGATGTTTTGGAGTTAGGAATTGCTGTTGTTGAGTCTCTTCAGTTTTATCTGTGACTCCATTTGGGGTTTTCTTGGCAAAGATATTCAAGTAGTTTGACATTTCCTTCTCCAGCTCATTTTACAAATGAAGAAACTGAGGCAAACAGGATTAAGGGACTTGCCAGGGTCACATAGTTAGTAATTATCTGAGACTAGATTTGAACTCAGGGAAAGGAGTCTTCCAGATTCCTTGCCTGATACTCTATCCATTGTGCTACCCATTCATCCAGATTCAGGTTCAAATCCTACCTTCTAATACCACCCATGTGATCTTGGGAAAGGCATAAACTCTTTAAGCTTCAGTTTCCCTATCCTTAAAAAGAAGGGATTAAATGGGGTGGCTTTTAAGATCCTTTTTATCTTGAGAGGTCTGATCCTATTTATTAAGCTAAATGAATTGTTTAACTACATAAATACTATGACCACATGACAGACTTGTATAGAAGAAATGGGGGAATAGAATCCTAGATTTGGAATAAGGAAGGTCTGAGTTCAAATCCTGTTTGAGGTAATTATTAATTTTATAATGCCATAAATCACTGATCTTTTTTATTTTTAAAGCTTTTATTTAAAAATAAATATAATAATAATGTTAAATAATAACAAAATAAATATGCATAAAATATATGCATAGATAGTCCTCAACATCCACCCCTGCAAAACATTGTGTTCCAATTTTTTTCTTCCTTCCTTCCCTCCACCCCCTCCCCTGAAGTGATATAATAAATGTTAAACATGTGCAACTTTTTTATATGTATTTCCAAAATTATCATGCAACACAAGAAAAAATCAGATCAAAAAAAGAAAAAATGAGAAAGAAAATAAAATGGAAGCAAATAACAACCAAAAAATGAAAATCCTACGTTTGCATAGTCCTCTCTTAGGGTGAAGATGGCTCTATTCATCACAAGACCATTGGAACTAGCCTGAAGTATCTCTACTGAAAAAAGCCACATCTATCAGAATTGATCATCATACAATCTTGTTGTTGTGTACAATGTTCCTTTGATTCTATTCACTTCAGTTAGCATCAGTTCATGTAATTCTCTCCAGGCCTTTCTGAAATTATCCTGCTGATCTTTTCTTATAGAACAAAATTATACCATAACATTCATATACCGAAATGTATTCAAACATTCTTCAACTAATGTGAGTTTACTCAGTTTCCAGTTTTTTGCTATTTCAAAAATGGCAGCTATAAACATTTTTGCAAATGTCTTTTTCTTTTTCATAATCTTTTTGGAATATAGGAGCAGTAGAGACACTGCTGGATCAAAGCTGTATGCAAATTTTGTTGTAATATGCCTTTGGGCGTATTTACACATTGCTCTCCAGAAAAGCTGGATCTACCAACAATATATTGTGTCCTAGTTTTCCTAATCCCCTCCAACATTCATCATTATCTTTTCCTGGAACCTTAGTCAATCTGAGAGGTGGATGTGGTGCCTCAGAATTGTCTTAATTTGCATTTCTCTGATCAATAGTGATTTAGAATAGTGATTTTTTTTTATTACTAGAAATGGTTTTAATTCCTTCATCTGAAAATTGTCTGTTCACATGCTTTGACCATTTATCAATTGGAGAATGGCTTGTATTCTTCTAAATTTGAATCAATCCTTTATATATTTTAGAAATGAAACCTTTATCAGAATTCATGGACGTAATTTTTTTTCCAATTTATTGCTTTGCTTCTAATCTTGTCTGCATTGGTTTTGTTTGAACAAAAACTTTTAAGCTTAATATGATCAAAATGATCCATTTTGGATTTCATAAAGTTCTCTAGTTTTGGCCACAAATTCCTTCCTTCTTCACAGATGTGAGAGATAAACTATACTTTGTTCTTCTAGTTTGCTTAGAGTATCACTCTTGATGTCTAAATCATGAACCCATTTTGACCTTTTCTTGGTAGAGAGTATTAGGTGTGGGTTAATACCTAGTTTCTACCATACTAATTTCCAATTTTTCCCACAATTTTTATCAAATAATAAATTCTTATTCCAGAGGCTGGGATCTTTGGGTTTATCAAACATTAAAATATGATATTCACTTGCTCTTGTGTCTTGTGAATTTCACCTATTACACTGATTGACTACTCTATTTCTAAGTCAGTACCAGATGGTTTTGATGACCATTGCTTTATAATGTAATTTTAGTTCTGATATAGCTAGGCCACCTTCATTTGCATTTTTCCATTAATTACCTTGAAGGTGTTGACCTTTTGTTCTTCCAGATAAACTTTGTTATTATTTTTTCTAGCTCTGTAAAATAATTTCTTGGGAGTTTGATATATGGCATTGAATAAGTAGGCTAACAGGTAGAATTATTGTTTTTATTATGTTAGCTTTGTCTACCCATGAGCATTTGATATTCATTCAATTGATTAGATCTGACTTTGTGCAGAAAGTATTTTGTAATTGTGTTTATACATTTCTTGACTGTCTTGGCAGGTAGACTCCCAAATACTTTGTATTATATACTGTAATTTTAACTGGAATTTATCTTTGTATCTCCTGCTGTGGGACTTTGTTGATAACATATGAAAATGCTGATGATTTTTGTGTATTTATTCTGTATTCTGAAAATTTACTAAAATTGTTAATTGTTTCTAGAAGGTTTTAGGTTGATTCTCTAGGATTTTTTAATTGTTCTTCTGCAAAGAATGATAATTTTTTCCCTCATTACCTAACTCTAATTCCTTTAATTTATTTTTCTTCTCTTATTGCTAAAGCTAACATTTCTATATAATATTGAATAGTAATGGTGATAATGGGCAGCCTTGTTTCACCTCAGATATTATTGGGAATGGTTCTAGTTTATCTCCATTACAATGTTACTTGCTGATGGTTTTAAATAGATGCTAGTGATCATTTTAAGGAAAACTCCATATACTATACTATCAATGTTTCTAATAGGAATGCTTGGTGGATTTTATAAATACTTTTTCTGTATCTATGGAAATAATATGTTTTCTGTTATTTTAGCTTTTTATAATCAATTATGCTAATAATTTTCCTGATATTAAATTAACTCTACCTTCCTGGTATAAATCTACTTGGTCATTACCCTAGTGGAAAACTTGTTGTAATCTCTTTGCTAGTATTTTATTTAAAATAATCATTAGGGAAATGATTCTATAATTTTCTTTCTCTGTTTTGACCCTAATTGGTGTAAATATTAGCACCATATCTATGTCCTAAAAGAAATTTGGTAAGACTCCTTCTTTCCTATTTTTTCCAAATAGTTTGCATGGCATTAAAATTAATTGTTGTTTAAATGTTTTTTGTAGAATTCACATGTAAATCCATCCGGTGCTGAGGATTTTTTTCTTAGGGAATTGATTAATAGCTTGTTCAATTTGTTTTTGTAAAATGGGACGATTTATTTCTTTCTCTGTTAACCTGGGCACTCCATATATTTGTTAAGTATTCATCCATTTCACTTCAATTATCAGATTTATTGGCATACAGTTGGGCAAAATAGCTCCTAATTATTGCTCTAATTTTCTCTTCATTAGTGGAATATTCACCCTTTTAATTTCTGATATCAATAACTTGATTTTCTTATTTCCTTTTTCTAATCAAATTAACCAGAGATTTATCTATTTTCTTGTTTTTTTTCATAAAACTAGCTCTTACTTTTTTATTAGTTTAATAGTTTTCTTATGTTCAATTTTGTTTTCAGAATTTCAAATTTAGTATTTAATTGGGGATTTTTAATTTGTTCTTTTTCTAACTTTTTAGTTGCATGCCTAGTTCATTGATCTTCTCTTTAGTTTATGCAATTAAGCATCTAGAGATATAAAACTTCCCTAAGAACTGCATTGGATAATCAATAACTATAATAATCTAGTGTCTGGCAAATCCAAAGACCCCAGCTTTTGGGATAAGAATTCACTATTTGACAAAAACTGCTGGGAAAATTGGAAACTAGTATGATAGAAACTAGGCATTGACCCATACCTAACACTGTATAACAAGATAAGGTGGAAATGGGTTAATGATCTAGACATAAAGAATGAGATTATAATCAAATTAGAAGAACATAGGATAGTTTATCTCTCAGATTTGTGGAGAAGGAAGGTATTTGTGACCAAAAAAGAACTAGAGATCATTATTAATCACAAAACAGATAATTTTGATTATATTAAGTTCAAAGTTTTTGTACAAACAAAACTAATGTAGACAAAATTAGAAGGAAAGCAATAAATTGGGAAAACATTTTTACATTCAAAGTTTTTGATAAAGGCCTCATTTCCAGCAATTTTGATTTGGATTTTGATCCAGCAATGTTGCTACTGGGCATGTGTGAAAATGTTTGTGGGTAGCCCTTTTTGTAGTGGCTAAAAACTGGAAATTGAATGGATGCCCAGCAATTGGAGAATGGCTGGATAAATTATGATATATGAATGTTATGGAATATTACTATTCTGTAAGAAACGACTAACAGGATGATTTCAGAGAGACCTAGAGAGACTTACATGAACTGATGCTAAGTGAAATGAGCAGAACCAAGAGATCATTATACATGGCAACAATAAGACTATACGATGATCAATTGTAATGAACATGGCTCTTTTCAACAATGAGATGATTCAAACCAGTTCCAATTGTTCAGCAATGAAGAGATCCCAGAGAGAGAACTGTGGAAACTGAGTGTGGACCACAACATAGCATTTTTCACTCTATTTGTTGATGTTTGCTTGCATTTTGTTTTCTTTCTCAGATTTTTTCCCCCTTCTTGAACTGATTTTTCTAGTGCAGCAAGATAACTGTATAAATATATATACATATATTGGATTTAACATATATTTAATATATTTAATATGTATTGGACTACCTGCCACCTAAGAGAGGGAGTAGAGGGAAGGAGGGAAAAATTTGGAACAGAAAGTTTTGCAAGGGTCACTATTGAAAAATTGCCCATGCATATGTTTTGTAAATAAAAAGCTTTAATAAAATTAAAAAATAAAGACCTTTATGTATTTCCATTAAAAAAAAAAAAAAGAACTGCTTTGGCTACATCCTATAAATTTTGGCATGTTGTCTCATTATTGTCACTTGCTTGGATGAAATTATCAATTGTGTCTATGATTTGTTTTTTCAATCATTCATTCTTTAGGATTATAGTATTTTACTTTCCAATTAATTTTTGGCCTATTTTTCTTTAATACTTTATTACAAGTAATATTTATCACATCATGCTCTGAAAAAGATTCATTTACTATTTCTGCCTTTCTGCATTTGATTTTAAGGTTTTTATGCCTTGATATCTAGTCTATTTTTATGTAGCCAAATAATTCTTAGATTGTCTCTCCTGGATCTATTTTCCACCTCTGTATCTTACAAGGTATGCAGGGGGCGATACAGAATCATTTATAAACCTTCAGATCAAAGTTGGAGTACTTTAGCAGCATGGACAGGTTAAACAATATTCCAGGGAAAGAATTGAAAATCCCATTCTTATAGGGTTTGATAGTGGGAGAATGAGGTAAATTTTATTCAGGCCTCTTTGGAGTTAACTAGTTAACATATCAATATCATCTGAAAGTTATCAGTACCAATTTAGGGATCCCTTATTAACAGAATGTTTCTCTGGTTTTATTGCATATATCTGGAATTTCTCTGTAGCTTTGTAATCAAGGAACTGTTATTGGGAAGGAAGAGGATGGAGAGTCATGAGGGAACATTACATTGGGGTCTAGCTGATTTCCCTTAAATTAGGAGAATAGACTCTAGATGTAGTCAATTAATTTAGGAATCAATTTTTTGTTGCTTGTTTTTTTTTAATGACTTCCATGTTCCTCTTTAAACTCTTGAATTCTTATTTATTTACCTTATACTGGCTATATATATACTTACTTGCTATACCACCTGGTGGGGTAGACAGGGAGACCATAACAAAATGCAATTTTAACGCAATAACTGATAGAAAATTAAAGTTGGAAATGAATAAGGAGATAAGCAGAAAACATCTAAAAATCCTAGGGCACAGAAATCATTGGGATATAAAATTACAAAGCCATTACCAGTGATGAATAATTAGCTATTGTTTAATTTAAAAAGCATTCATTATGCACTTTCTAAATACAAGGACTGTACTAAGGACTGAGGATACAAATAGAAAATTAAATTGTCAAGTCATCAACTCTTTGTGACTCTATTTGGATTTTCATAGCAAAGATAATGGAGAAGTTTGTCTTTCCTCCATTCATTTTATGTGTGAGGAAACTAAGGCATATAGGCTTAAGTGACTTGCCCAGAGTCATGCAGATATTAAATATCTGAGGCCAAATTTAAACTTCAGAACATGAGTTTTCCTATCTCCAGATTTAGTACTCAATCCACTTCACCACCTATCTGTCTGAAAATTAGGACGGTATCTGTAATCCCGGAGCTCACACCTTAATAAAGGGAAACAACACATAAAGCTTTAGCAGTAAATGAAACTGAAAAGTCCAAACTGAAAAGTCCCTATAGTATATCAGCAAAGCAATTAGTAATGCATATACTTTAATATTATTTCCTTTGGGACCTGTATACGCTAAAATGTTTGTGGCAGCCCTGTTTGTAGTGGCTAGAAACTGGAAATTGAATGGATGCCCATCAATTGGAGAATGGTTGGGTAAATCGTGGTATATGAATGTTATGGAATATTATTGTTCTGTAAGAAATGACCAAAAGAATGAATACAGAGAGGCTTGAAGAGACTTACATAAACTTTTGCTAAGTGAAATGAGCAGAACCAGGAGATCATTATATACTTCAACAATGATACTGTTTGAAGATGTATTCTGATGGAAGTGGATTTCTTTGACAAAGAGACCTAATTGAGTTTCAATTGATAAATGATGGCCAGAAGCAGCTACACCCAAAGAAAGAACACTGGGAAATGAATGTAAACTGTTGGCATTTTTGTTTTTCTTCCTGGGTTATTTCTACCTTCTGAATCCAATTCTCCCTGTGCAACAAGAGAACTGTTTGGTTCTACACACATATATTGTATCTAGGATATACTGCGACATATTTAACATATATAGGACTGCTTGCTATCTAGGGGAGAGGGTGGAGGGAAAGAGAGGAAAAATCAGAACAGAAGTGAGTGCAAGGGATCATGTTGTAAAAAATTACCCTGGCATGGGTTCTGTCAATAAAAAGTTATTATAATATATTTATATAATTTTCTTTGACAAAGCCATATCTATTTCTAATGTTTAGTCATTTGACAGTATTGAAGACTTTGGTAATAAATTGTTTTTCCAGATGTTTAGTAGCTGAAGTGGATGAGTTTGTGATAAACTATTGTAACTGTAGTCAGTTAACAAGTTGCATCTGCACAAAGTTTGCTCCCTTCTATGATAGCCATAAGCTAAATTGAAAGCAAGGATGATGGTCTAGCAATATTGCTATTACCAGAGATCTTGGGCTCAACATATTGAGAAATCTCTACCTAGTTTTGAAGAGAGGTAGGTGTAGAAGTTGGTCATGATAGTTTGCTACATGACATCTTCTATCTCATTTTCAGGAATTTTGACTGCTTTGATTTGCAGAGCATTTTGGAGAATGGAAAAGATAGCATAAGACTAGAAAAGGGCAAATTCTGACATTTTCAATAAATAAATGAGACTGGAATTGGCATTATAGGATAGTGAACTTGACTCTTTTTCTTGGTAAAATTCTAAAACATCATTAAAAGAATGATTTTGAAAGGAAAAGAATGGCCATGAAAAATCAGTATTATAAAAGAAATAAGTAATTCCAAGTCAATTTTAAATCTTTTTTTGACATGGCATATGAACTTGAAGGACTAGAGAATGCTGTAAACAAAATTCTCTACAGATTTAAGCAAAGCATTTGTAAATATTCCTCATTCTGTCTTTGCAAATAATGGAGAAAGATGTAGAATCTGATTTGGAATTGGTTAAATGATTAGAATGGATAAATATGAAGTAGGCCTTACATATAGTATCCTGTTCAACTTTTTTTAAATAACTTTGATCAAGCAAGGAATTTATCATATTTGTTAATGGAATGAAGCTGGAAGGAAACGTTTACCATGTTAAGTAGGAGGCTCCAAAATTAAATAGATCTGTGTTATCATCAATTTATGTTTCTCCCAATGATACAGATTTTACATGATTGATTATTGCTCATTTTATACTACTCTTATATTGTTTCATAAGGTTTTCAGAAGGATTACTACCAAAATGCCTCAGACCTTCCTTACTTTCTCTTGACATCACAAAGATAACAGTGGAGCTTCACACATGTCATTTCTCACTTTCCCCATATAACCAACCTGTTTGCTATCCTATTCATATGTTTTCCTGATGACATCATTTATACTTATTCTTAAAAGTTTCCCTTTGGTTTACATGTTGCAGTCTGCTCAGATCCACCGCACACTTTTCTGTTTATTGTTTTCTATATTCTGAAGATCTTCCTCTCCAGGAAATTGAAATGTTTTCTTTGTGATATTAATTTTTAATTCTTCAGAGACTATAGTATTCCAAGTCTTATAGCTATCATCAATTATCAATTTTATTTCTTTATGATGGTATTCAGCACTCAACCCAAAATTCCTTTGTATTTTTTTTCTTCAAGAAATTTGTCATAATATATTAAAATTAAACTTCAGAATAGAGGAAGAAAAGAGAAGGGAATAAGTAGTTATACAGTACCTAAAATATACCATTCACTCTACTAAAATATGCAAATATGTTCTTATTTAATCCTCACAAGAACTTGTGAGGTAGATACTATTATTATTCCATTGTACAGTTGAGAAAATTGATGCAAACATACAAAAATGACTTGCTCAGTGTCAAACAGCTACCAAGTATCTTAGGTCGAAAGTGAACTCAAATCTTCCTAATTCCAGATCCAATGCTTAATCCACCTGGTCATTCAGCTGATTTATCATGGGTAAATACCCTTTTTCATTGCTTTATTATTTATTATTAATTATGAACTTCCCCCCAAACATTATTTTCAATATCTTCTCTGCACCAACTTTATGATTGAAATTGACAAGTATCAAAAATATAACTTGACTTAGTTTAGAGGATCTCAAGTTATCCTTAGAATTTCCACTTCTTTATACTTTGCAACAAATTTTAAAAGTCATATCAAAGAGTTATATTTCAAAATAACCCTGATAAGTGTAATTGTAGATCTATTTAGCTTTTACAGATGTGGAAAGAAGTTATTGGTAAATTTGAGACTGGTATTCCCAGTTGCTGAGTTAGGATTACCTTCTATATTTTTTGCTGTCTGATGCTCCAAGGTCTTGGAAAATCCTATAGAGAACCCTAAGAATAGGCTTGGAAGAAAACAATGCCCATCACTATTATACTCAACTTCTTAAGAATCTGAACTATTCAGAAGTAGAATGTAATCATTTGGAAGGGGAAGTATTTTCCTACTATTGAAGATTTTCAAACTGAAGCTTGATGAACATTTGTCGAGACTATTTAGGGGCTACTAGATGGCACAGTGGATAGAGCATCAATCCTGAAGTCGGGAGAACCTGAATTCAATTACGGCCTAAGACATTAATACTTCCTAGCTGTGTGACCCTAGGCAAGTCCATTAACCCCAATTGCCCCAGCAAAAAAAAAAAAAAAAAAAAAAAAAAAAAAAAAAAAAAAAGAAAGAAAAAAGAAAGAAAAAGAAAAAAAAATATTTAGAAGGGGATTCTTGTTCATATATAGACTTAATTACATGGACTCATGATTCCTTCCAAATTTTGATTTTGTCATTATATTGAAATGTTTTCCCAATCATGACAGATAATATCAAAAATTTCAACTATCTCCTCTCTTTGTGCTACCACCAAGGGCAATCTGAATCAAATGGATAGTGGCTCTACTCTTATCATTCTATTTTTTGAGTCACAACTTCTTTTTATACCTCATAAATATGTTCCTGTAGAATAAAATATCTATATTATGCACATTTGGTAACAGAGTAAATGCAATTTGGTTGATGAGGTAATGTAGCTTGCCTTGAAATGTTTTATTTTCATCTATTTTGTCTTTACATAAGACTCTGAAATCAAACCACAATTAAGAAGACAATTAGATTGTTACACCAAAATAATGTTTATTTAGACCTTAAAGATAAACATAATTTACATGCAAGAAAATATGATTCTCTTTAACAATGAGCTGATTCAAACCAGTTCCAATTGTTCAGTGGAGAGAGCCATCTACTCTCAGAAAGAGGACTGAGGCAACTGAATGTGATTTACAACATATCATTTTCAATCTTTTTGTTGTTATTTGCTTGTATTTTATTTTGATTTTCTTTTTTTGTGTGCAGCATGATTATATAAATATTTATACATATAATGGATGTAATATTTCTATCATGTTTAACACATATTGGACTATTTGTCATCAAGGGGAGGGCGTGTGGGAAGAGGGGGAAAATTGGAACACAGAGTTTTGCAAGGGCTAATGTTGAAGAATTGTCCAATGTTTTGAAAAAATAAAAAGCTTTAATAAAAAAGGAAAGAAAATGCCCACAAAACTTAACATTATGTGGTAGGAGTATAGGGAAGAAAATTGAATAAGAAAGTATGTATCAGAAAGCAATAAAAAGAATCTGAGAATTAAGTGATGTATTGAAGACATACTAAATAAAAATGTGTGACCTAAGAACAATTTTTTTTTAAATCTTTGGAACAGTTTCTTCATCTATAAATGCTTTACTCACAATGACAAAAGTATGAAGAGCATGGTATTTTACAAACAAATTTGAGCAGCTGAAGAAAAATCAAAATTGCAATGATAAACAGTATTGGAAACAGTTATACATTGTACAATTTATCCTTGGATTTTGAATGGAGTAAGGGGAGGGAAGAATGTTTCCATTCTAATTAGACTATGTAGATGCTAAGATGAGTACTCATTTTCAATCACTTTAAGAAGAACACTCAGTTGTAATGAGGACTGGACATTAGCCAAAGTACACACAAGTATTAAAATTCACTGTATTGCATGCTACATTACCTCATCAACCAAATAGTATTGACTTTGCATATAAATGCATGTTCTTTAGATGTTCCATTTGATAGAAAGCTAGGTACTTTACAGTATTATCTCATTTGATCTTCACAACAACCCTGAGATATAGATGCTGTTATAATCCTTATTTTACTTTTCAGGAAATCAAGGCAGAAAGAAGTAAATCACTTGCCCAGAGTCATAAAGGTTTCTGAGGATGAATAGGAATTCAAGCCTTCATAATTCTACCTATTGCATTACTTCCTTCTTGTTTTCAATGAGAAACAAAATCAAAACCATTGCAGTGGCACTGGAAAGTCATCTTGCAACTTAAATTTTGAAAGGTATTTTTACAAGTTGAGAACAAAAGCAAGTAAATGGGAAGGAATACAAAGGAGTATTCTAGGACACTGGAAAGACTCTTGGTTTTGGAGCTGGGGTAACCTGTGTTCAATTCTATCTCTATTACTTATTACAAATGTGATTGGGGATGAAGCATGTTCTCTTTTGTTCTTAGTTTCCTCTTCAGTAAAATTGTTGCATTGGGCTAGATGACTTCTAAAGTCCTTTACAACTCTAAATCTACAATCTTATGAAACCCAGAAAAGACTAAAGTTTTTACTAAATGATAAGAAATGTAAAAATAACTTCTTGAGGTAAGCTAGATGCAAGAAGATCAAGGAAAAACTAGGAACATTGCTTGGAATTGGTGATGATAGTAACATGACAGAAAGTCAAATTATTCAAGACATAACTTGCTTCTCTTTTCCTTATCAAAGCAAATGACCTTCAAAATGAAAGACTAGAACACAAGTGGTTTTATGAAACCAAGATTCAAGATAAAGAAAGAGATGGTAAGAGAATACCTCACTATCCTCAATGAATTCACTTAAAACCCATGAAACATCTTAGGCTAACTGAAGAGTATTAACAGTGCTACTATCAATAATCTCTGAAAAATAGTGAAGAACATGAGAGAAACTACAAGATAAAACAGCTGCAAATGTCACAGTTTTCAAAAATGGGATCATAAGCCAGGAAGTATGATATTATTTGGCAAAATTATGTATGATAATTAAAAAGGATCTATGATTTTATTGGCATAAAAAACTCTCATTCTAAAAGTTTTCCTTTTACTGGGTTGTAATTACTCCATGATAGTGGATAATTCCTACATAATTGCCTAAGAAGAGGTTGTAAACCTAGGTCTTGCTGGCTCCATGTCTGGCTCTCTATAAACTGTTATCTTTCTTTGGCAAAACTAAAAAGAGTATGATTCAAGAGATAATTTATAAATCCATAGGAAGATAATAACAATAAGATAGTAAAGTTTCATCATGAAAAAATAATACCAGACCACATTTAATTCCTTTATTGATAATTACTAATTTTTAAATCTATATTTATTCAGTTTATTAAATATTTTCTGATTACATGCAAATATTTTTAACATTTCAGGGTTTTTTTTCTTTTGAATTCCAAATTCTCTCCCTCCTTTTTATCTTTTTCCCACTTATTAAGCAGGCAAGCAATATGATTATCCATTAAGCATGTGAAATCATGAGAAACATATATATATATAGATTAACCATGCTTCAGAAAAATACATGTAAATACACACATAGACGAGAAAAGGGGTTTTTTAAAGTATGCTTTAATATATACATTCAGAGATCTTAAGTTTTCTTTCTGAAGATGGATAGCATTTTTTAACATATATCCTTTGGAACTCCCTTGGATCATTGTCTTGATCAGAGTAACTAAACCTTTCACGTTGATGATCATTTCAACATTGTTGTCATCATGCAAAATGATCTCTGGGTTTGATTCACTTCACTCTGCATCAGTTCATATAAGTCTTCCCAGGTTTTTTTGAAACTATCCTGTTCATCATTTCTTATAGCACAATAGTATTTCACCACAATCAAATGCCACAACTTGTTCATTTTCCAATTGATGAACATTCCTATCATTTCCAATTTTTTGTCACCACAAAAATATTGTAAATATTTTTCTACAAATAAGTATTTTTCTTTTTTTCTTTTATCTCTTTGGGATAAAGACCAAATTGTAGTATTGCTGGGTCAAAGGGTAGACATAGTTTTATAGCTCTTTGGACATAAGTCCATTATGACTGGACCAATTCACACTTTTAGCAATGAACTACTGTTCCAATTTTTCCACATTCCCTTTTCCTTTGAGCCAAATTGATAGGTGTGCATCTCAGAGTTGTTTTAATTTGCATTTCTCTAATTAATAGTTATTTGGAGCATTATATGTGACTATTAATAACTTTGATTTCTTCATTTGAAAACTTAGCTGTTCACATTCTTCGAATATTTATCAGATAGGGGATGGCTCATATGTTTTTTCATAAATTTGGCTTAGTTTCCTAAAATAAGAAATAAGACCTTTATCAAAGAAATTTACAATAAATCGTTTTTCCCCCATTTCCCATTTTCTTTCTAATTTTGATTGCATTAGTTTCATATGTGGAAAAATTTTAACTTCATGCAAAGTTCATTTTATTTCTTGTTATTCTTTTCATCTTTTTTTTGGTAACAAACCCAGCACATTCACTTATCTCATTCATAGGGTTCAACAGGAATAGATATCATGGAGAACAGATGCTGAGTAATCTAACTCCACCTCTTTAAGTCCTTACTTGATCCTAGTGATAGTGGATAAGGTCATTCTAGCATTGCTTCTTTCCCCGCATCATTTTTCAGGAGTATAGTGGCTACTTATGCAACTTAGATAAGCAAGGAGTTACAAACTATGTCTTTCTAATACTATGTCTCTGTGCCTTAAAATCCATTGAACCAATCACCTGCCCTGCTCCTATAATTTACATAACCTCAGGCATTAATACATTTCTGACCTGCCAATACATCTTAAAGATTCCTGGGTTTTGTCATTAAATCTAGAGCTTCAACCTTTGGATCACTGAGGCCAGTAATCCAGCCTGCAGTTTTCTCTATATGTGATGTCTCCCTCAATTAGAATATGAGGTCCCTAAGAGTAAGGAATATCTCACTTTTCTGTTTGAATCTTTGGTCATTTGAAAGACTTTTTCCTTCCTTCCCTCCTCCTTTCCTTCATTCCTTCCTTTTTTCTTTCCTTCTTCCCCTCCTTCCCTACTTCCTCCCCTGCTTCCTTACTGCCTTCCCTTCTTCTTTCTCTTCTTTCTCCCTTTTCCCTCACTTCATTTCCTCCTTCATTCCTTCTTTCCTTCCCTCCTTTGTTCCTTGCTTCCTCCCCTCCTTCTTTCTCTTCTCCTTACCTTCTTCCTTCCCTCCTCCTTTCTCCTTCCTTCCTTCTTTTTTTTTTCTTTCCTTCCTCAATTCTCTCCTTCCTTGCTTCTTTCCTTCCTTCCTTCTTTACTTCCTTTCTTCCTCCCATTCTTTCTTTTCTTTCCTTCCTTCCTTCCTTCCCTCTTTCCCTCCTTCCCTTTCTCAGTCCAAATAAGGTATCATACTCTTAGCCTTACTTACATATGCCCTTAAAAGAATTTTTTTTCCTCTTTTATACCTCTGAACCCTCCCAAGATATCTTGGGATTTACTGCCTAAATTTCGTTCTTAATGACCAGACCTTAAACCAAAATCAATCTGATTTTAATTGGTCCCCAATAGGTCATAAGACAAGCCCCAATTGGTCATTGTTTGGGTCCTGATTGACTAAGATTAAATGTAAATAGTAGTCATTTCTGCTTTGGTCCAAAAACACTGAGGGTCTTCTCTCAGATTTATTTATTATTTATTTATTTGCTTATTTTGGACTAGGTAAAAGAGGAGATTCTTTGCCTCAATTGCTACTTAGCATTAATCAATGAACGGGTGTGGTATTAATCAAACTGAGACATGTAGAAGACCTTTATTTGAAAAGGCCAAGGACTCCCATTTCATCCAGTGCCATCTCTAGTCACTTTGATCTATATCTTACTACTGGTATCAAAAGGCGCTGGAGGAGAAAATGAGGCACGTGACCTTGCACAGTTCTCCCTCATTTAAATTCTAATAAATTTATTTTATTCATTCATTCATTCATTTTTATTATTAAAGCTTTTTATTTACAAAGCATATGCATGGGTAATTTTTCCAATATTGACCCTAACATAATCTTTTGTTCCAATTTTTCCCCTCCTTCCTCCCACTCCCTCTCCCCTAGCTGGCAGATAGTCCAATATATGTTAAATATATTGAAATACACATTAGATCCAATATTTGTATACATATTTATACAGTGATCTTGTTGCAAAAGAAAAATCAGATCAAGAAGGAAGAAAAAAATATGAAAAAGAAAACAAAATGCAAGCAAATAACAGAGTGAGGATGCTATGTTGTGTTCCACACTGTTCTCATGGTTCTCTCTCTCAATGTAGTTGGCTCTCTTCATCACTGCATAAGTGGAACTGGTTTGAATCATCTTAATGTTGAAGAGAGCCATGTCCATCAGAATTGATTGTAGTATAGTCTTGTTGGTGCTGTGTATAATGATCTCCTGGTTCTGATCATTTCATTAAGCATCAGTTCATGTAGGTCTCTTCAAGCCTCTCTAAAATCATGCTGCTGGTCTTTTCTTACAGAACAATAATATTCCATAGTATTTGTATACCATAACTTATTCAGCCATTCTCCAATTGATGAGCATCCAGTTTCCAGTTTCTTGGCACCTTTACAATGAGGGCTGCCACAAACATTTTTGCACATGTGTGTCCCTTTCCCTCCTTTAAGAGCTCTTTGGGATACAATCCCAGTCGAAACACTGCTATATCAAAGGGTATGCACAGTTTGATAACTTATTGAGCATAATTCCAAACTGCTCTCCAGAATGGTTGGATCTGTTAAACAGTTCCACCAACAATGTATCAGTGTCCCAGTTTTCCCATATCCCCTCCAACGTTTGTCATTATCTTTTCCTGTCATCTTAGCCAATCTGAGAGGTATGTAGTGGTCTCTCACAGTTGTCTTAATTTGCATTTCTTAGCCAGTACCAAATAGTTTTGTTGACTGCTACTTTTTCAATAAAGTTTGAAGTTTGATACTGCTAAGCCACCATCCTTTATATTTTTTTCATGAATTCCCTTGATATTCTTGAGCTATTGTTCTTTCAGATGAATTTTGTTACAATTTTTTCTAGTTCTATAAAATAAATTTTGGGCAGTTTGATTGATATGGCACTGAACAAATAGATCAATTTAGGCAGAATTGCCATTTTATTATGTTATATTATTATAATGTTATAATACATTACATTATATATTTTATTATATTAGCTGTGTATTATATTGTATATATAAAATATTATATTAGCTGCTCATGAGCAATTGATATTTTTTCAAGATTTGACTTTATTTGTGTGAGAATTGTTTTATAATTGTGTTCATATAGTTGTTGGCTTTGTCTTGACAGGTAGACTCCCAAGTATTTTATTTAGTCTAATTTTAAATGGAGGTTTTCTTCCTATCTCTTGCTGATGGACTTTGTCAGTAATATATAGAAATGCTGATGGATTGTGCAGATTTATTTTATATTCTGCAAATTTGATAAAGCTGTTAATTTCTTTGGGTAGGTTTTTGGATGATTTTCTAGGATTCTCTAAGTATATCATCATATCTGCAAAGAATGACAGTTTTATTTCCTCATTGCATATTCTAATTCCTTTATTTTTTTTTTCTTATTGCTAAAGCTAACATTTCTAGTACAATGTTAAATAATAGTGGTGATAATGGGCATCCTTCTTTCACCTTTGTCATATTGGAAATGCATCCAGCTTCTCTCCATTAAAAATAATGCTTACTGTTGGTTTTAGATAGGTACTACTTATTATTTTAAGAAAAACTCTATTTATTCCTATTCTCTCTAATGTTTTCATAAGAATGGATGCTGTTATTTTCTCAAAAGCTTTTTTCTGTATCTATTGAGATTATCATCTGATTTCTGTTGGTTTAATTATTGATATGATCAATTATGGTAATAGTTTTTCTGATACTGACCAACCCATATACTACTAGATCATAGTGTATTATCCTGCTGATAAATTGCTGTAATCTCTTTGCTAATATTTTGCATCAATATTCATTAAGTAGATTGTTCTGTAATTTTCTTTCTCTGCTTTGGCTCTTCCTTGTTTATGTATCAGTACCATATTTGTGCCATAGAAGGAATTTAATAGCACTCCTACTTTACCTATTTTTCCAAATAGTTTACAAAAAATTGGAATTAACTATCTTTTCATATTTGATAGAATTCACTTATGAATCCATTTGGCACTGAAGATTTTTTTAGGGAGTTCATTAATAGTTTGTTCAAATTCTTTTTCTAAAATTGTCTCTTCCTCTCCCAATTTTAGTAATTTATTTCCTCTTCTCTATATCTGGGGAATTTATATTTTTGTAAATATGCATTCATTTCAGTTAGATTGTCAGACTTGCTGCTTTATAGTTGGGCAAAGTAGTTCTTAATTATTGTTTAATTTCTTTTTCATTGGTGGTAAATTCACCCTTTTCATTTTTGATGCTGATAATTTTTTCTTTTTTTTCTAATCGAATTAACCAAAAGTTTTTCTATTTTGTTATTTTTTTATGAAATCAACTCTTCATTTTATTTTAATTCAATATTTTCTTTAGCTTCAATTTTATTATTCTCTCTTGAGTTTCAGAACTTCTAATTTGACATTTAATTGGGGAGTGGGGTTAGTTTGTTCTTTTTCTAGCTATTTTAGCTGCATGCCCATTTCATCTATCTCTTTCTTTATTTTATTCATGTAGCTATTTAGAGATATAAAATTTACCTCAAGAACTACTTTGGTTGCATCCCATAAATTTTGGTGCACTGTCTTCTTATTGTAATCCTTTTGGATGAAATAATGGATTGGTTCTGTGCTTTAATATTTGACCCACTCATTTTTTTAGAATTAGATTATTTAATTTCAAATTTGTTTTTAGTCTATCTTTCCCTGCCCCTTTATTGAATATCATTTTCATTGCATTGTGTCCTGAAAAGGAAGCATTTACTATTTCTGGCTTTTTGCATTTGATTGTAAGGTTTTTATGCCCTTATATATGATCAATTATGTATAGGTGCCATGTACTGCCAAGAAAAAAGGTACATTCCTTTCTGTCCCTATTCAATTTTCTCCAAAGGTCTATCCCATCTAGATTTTCCATTAACCTCCCTAGTTTCTTTCTTGTTTGTTTTGTGGTTAGATTTGTCTGATTCAGAGAGAGGAAGGTGGATGTTCTCCACTAATATAGTCTTACTGTCTATTTCTTCCTATAATTGACTTAAAATATTCTCGAGAGATTTGGCTGCTCTATCACTTGGTGCAAACACATTTAATATCATTGTTACTTCATTATTTATAGTACCCTTTATCAAGATGTGTTTTCCTTCCTTATCTCTTTTAATACAATCTATTTTTACTTTTGGTTTATCTGAAATCAGAATTGCTACCCCTGCTTCTTTTACTTCATCTGAAGCAAAATAAGGTCAATTCAAGCCTTTTACCTTTACTCTGTATATGTCTTTCTGTATCAAATGTGTTTCTTGTAAACACCATAGTGTCGGAGTCTGTTTTTTTAAATCTACTCTGCTATTCACTTCCTTTTATGGGAAAATTCATCCCATTCACATTCACAGTTATGATTGCCAGCTCTGTATTTCCCTGCATTCTATTTTCTCCCCTGTATATATTTTTGTTTTCTCATTCCACCTTGTCCTTAGTAGTGTTTTGATCTTTTTTTTTGACCCACCCCATCCATTACCTTATTTTCTATCACTCCTCCCCTTTCTTGTAACAGTTTTTAAAAACAATTTACCCTTTAGATAATATATATTTTCCTACTGTTTACTTTTCTATGTTTTGCGTGAGTCTTGTGTTTGTAAATTAAATTTTCTATTTAGTTCTGGTTTTATCAATAGAAATGATTGAAAGTCTCTTACTTCATTGAAGTGCCATCACCTTCCCTGAAAGATGATGCTGAGACTCTTTCTAGTTAATTCTTGATTGTAATCCTAGATCCTTTGCCTTCCACAATATGGTATTCTAGGCCTTCCTATCCTTTATTATAAATGCTGCCATTGTGTGTGTGTGTGTGTGTGTGTATGTGTGTGTGTGTGTTCTTAGTTTTGTAATCTCAACTATTTATCCTTAACATTTGAATTGTTTTTGTCTGGCAACTTGCAGTATTTTTTTTCCTTGTGGTCATAATTCTGAAGCTTGACAACAATGTTTGTTGGGGTTTTTCTTTTGGGATCTCTTTCCGAAGTTGATCAATGGATTCTTTCAATGACTATTTCCCCCTCTGTTTCTAGAATTTAGGGGCAGTTTTCCTTAATAATCATTTGAAGAGTGGTATTCAGACGCTTTTTTTTTTTTTGGATACGACCTTCAAATAGGCCAATAATTTTTCAATTGTCTCTTCTTGATCTATTTTCCAGATCAGCTGTTTTTCCAGTGAGATATTTCACATTTTCTTCATTTTTTTTTCATTTTTTAGACTGATTCTTGCTGTCTCACAGAATTATTAGCTTCCATTTGACCTAATCTAGTTTTTTATGTGTGATTTTTTTTTTCATTTAGATTTTGGGAGTGCAAACAGCACTATAGCAGGTGTTGATTCTTGTGAAATGTCATGGAGGCACTTCCTAGCATGTGGAAACTTACTGACTGTGCTGTGGGGGGAGGGGAAGAAGTAATTGAGTTTAAAACAAAAGGTGAGGAATTGTTAAGGAACCTGCCTAAATGCATTGTAAGGGGCAGATCAATTCTCCCAGAGCCTCCACAGCTGTGAACATCTGAAGAAGTTGCAAAGCAGCCTTTACTAACAAAAGTTAGTAGGTGTTGCTTGTGGACTGGGAAAATAAATTGGAGGACAGAGGAAGAGAAGAGAGTTGAGGCAATGCAATGGCTTCTCAGTGAAGAGGTCAGAGAACAGCAACTGCCTCTCAGTTTCCTTGAATCACCATCATCCTCTCACAAGAAGAGAAGAAAAGCTCTAACAGAAGTAAAGCAAAGTTACATATTGTGTTCCCAACAAAGTATCACACAGATAGAAAGTGTTAGGTATCTGAGAACAGATTTGTCCTCAGGTCCTCCTGAATTCAGGGCCAGCACTCTATTCACTGCCTATATCTGCATATTCTTCAATGATCATAATGCAAAAAAAAGAAAAAAAAAAAAAAAAGGTTATGGGACACCAAACAAAAAATACATACCTAAATGGAGACTTAGGAATAAAATTTTAAATAATGAGTGGATCAAAGAACAAATTATTTTTTAAAAAATTTAAAAAAACTATTTAAAAGGAAATGATAAAACATAATACCAAAATTTCTAGGATAAGCAAAAGTGGTCTTCAGAAGGAAAATCATATACTTACAATCATAAATTAACAAAATAGAAAAAGAATTAATGAACTACTTGTGCATTTTAAAAATTAGGAAATCAACAAATAAAATTTTAAAATAAGTAAAGGAGAGAATGATTAATAATTAGTAGGAAATCAATGAAATCATAGAAATGATTTTTTTTAAATCCATAAAAATTTGTTCTTTGAAAAGACTAATAAATTAACTACTCCGATTTAAAAGAGTAGAAAATCAAATCAATAAGATATTAAGTAATTATAGTGAAATCAAGAAAAAACAGAAGGAAAGTCACAATCTAAACATATGGTACATAGTTATATGCTAACAAAACTAAGAACCCTTTAAAAATATAAAATACCAAATTATCAAAAGATGATATACATCATTAAAAAAAAACCAATATGAGTAAAGAAATGGATGTAATTGTAAAGCAGCTAGAAAGGGGGATAAGTCTGGCCCTAATTAATTAAGAGGAAAATTTTTATGAAACTTTTAAGGAATAATATTCGTGTTTCATATATTGTTCTCAAAGACTGGAAAGAAAAAACACTACTAGAATGTCTTTATGGAACAAATATAATACCAATACCTAACCCAGGGAAAGATTTTAAAAAATGAAAATCAGACAATCGATCATATCATTTATGAACTTTGACTCAAACACTTTAAACAAAATCCTATCAAGGAGACTACAGGGACTTATACAGAAAAGAAAAAAACAATTCATTATGATCAAGTGAGTTCATGCGAAGGAGGCAATAACCATTAAACAGAAAAAAAAAACTATTTAGATAATTTATCATATTAAAAACCAAAACCTAAAAAAAATGCTTTGAAAAAATACAGCATTCTTTTTTTCTTAAAATAAAATCTTCAACATGTGGGCATGGAGGGAATATTTTTTTAATTTCATAAAAATTATCTATACTCAAAAGCAAACTATATGCAATAGAATATTTTGGAATCTTTTCTGATATTTATGGAAGTGAAGCAAATATGACACTCTCCCCATTATTATTTATGTAATTCTAGAAATGCCAGCAGTAGCAATAAAACAATAAGAAGGAATTAAAGAAATAAAGTTAGGTAACAAGAAGATAAAACTACCTCATGGCTGATGAAATAATATCTTATTTGGAAAACCCCAAAACAGCACACATACTAATTGAGACAATTAAGAGTTTCAACAATATTGCAAGTTACTAAATAAATTCTTAGAAATCAGCAGCTTTTCTATATAATAAAACACAAGAAGCAATAATAGAAAGAGAAATCCCATCCAAAATAGCTACAATATGTAAAAAATATCTGGAGATCAGTTTCCCCCAACATACAAAATACTTGTATGAATTAAGTTACAAAACTCTCCTCAAAAAATAAAAAAATAATTAACATGAAGACTATTCAATACTCATTGCTAGACCATGCCAACATAATAAAAATGACAATATTATCCAAATCAATTTATTCTTTTTAATCTGTACCAA
The DNA here is from genome assembly GCF_016432865.1 of Antechinus flavipes. Taxonomy (NCBI): domain Eukaryota; kingdom Metazoa; phylum Chordata; class Mammalia; order Dasyuromorphia; family Dasyuridae; genus Antechinus; species Antechinus flavipes. Next base: position 285,044,544 of record NC_067400.1, on the reverse strand, counting down.
TCAACTCATGAGAGGAATATATTATAGAACTTGATAAAATAATAACAAAATTCTTTTGGATGGATAGGATTTAGAATAAGAAGAGAAATGATTAACAGAAGTAGGAATGAAAGGAGAATAGCACTACCAGATCTCAAACTATATTGTAAAATAGCAGTCATCAAAACTATTTGATAATTAAAGAATAGAGAGACAGATCAATAAAAGAGGATACAGGAGACAGCAACAATAGAACTCAGTCATTCTATGTTTGATAAAGTAGAAAACATAACTTAAAAAAATTCTTTATTTGATGAAAACTATTATTGAGAAAACTGAAAAACAGTCATATAAATTAGACTAATTTCGATAAGCATCTTAAAACACACTTCTTTATACATTTTAAATGGCAATTACAACTGATAAATGAATAACTCTATTTGAAACTAAAAAGCTGGGGCACCTAGATGGTGCAGTGGATAGAATTCTGGCCCTGGAGTCAAAAGGATCTGACTTCAAATCTGACCTGAGACACTTAACACATCTTAGCTGTCTGATTGTGGGCAAGTCACTTAATCCTAATTGCCTCAAAAAAAAAAAAGAAAGAAAGAAAGAAAAGAAAGAAGAAAGAAGAAGAAAGAAGAAGAAGAAGAAGAAGAAAGAAGAAGAAGAAGAAGAAGAAGAAAAAGAAGAAGAAGAAGAAGAAGAAGAAGAAGAAGAGACCAAGTAGGATTTATACCAGGACTGCAAGGCTGGTTCAATATTAGGAAAACTATTAGCATAATTGACTATATCAATAACCAAACAAACAAAAACCATATGATCATCTCAATAGATGCAGAAAAAGCATTTGATAAAATCCAACATCCATTCCTAATAAAAACACTTGAGAGCATAGGAATAAATGGACTTTTCCTTAAAATAGTCAGGAGCATATATTTAAAACCTTCAGTAAGCATCATATGCAATGGGGAAAAACTGGAACCTTTCCCAGTAAGATCTGGAGTGAAGCAAGGTTGCCCACTATCACCATTATTATTCAATATTGTATTAGAAACACTAGCCTCTGCAATAAGAGTCGAGAAAGAGATTAAAGGAATTAGAGTAGGCAATGAGGAAACCAAACTATCACTCTTTGCAGATGATATGATTGTATACCTAGAGAACCCCAGAGATTCTACTAAAAAGCTATTAGAAATAATTCATAATTTTAGCAAAGTAGCAGGATACAAAATAAATCCCCATAAATTCTCAGCATCTTTATACATCACCAACAAAATCCAACAACAAGAGATACAAAGAGAAATTCCATTCAAAATAACTGTTGATAGAATAAAATATTTGGGAATCTATCTACCAAAGGAAAGTCAGGAATTATATGAGCAAAATTACAAAAAAGTTTCCACACAACTAAAGTCAGACTTAAATAATTGGAAAAATATTAAGTGCTCTTGGATAGGCCGAGCGAATATAATAAAGATGACAATACTCCCTAAACTAATCTATTTATTTAGTGCTATACCAATCAGACTTCTAAGAAAATATTTTAATGATCTAGAAAAAATAACAACAAAATTCATATGGAACAATAAAAAGTTGAGAATCTCAAGGGAATTAATGAAAAAAAAAATCAAATGAAGGTGGCCTAGCTGTACCTGATCTAAAATTATATTATAAAGCAGCAGTCACCAAAACCATTTGGTATTGGCTAAGAAATAGATTAGTTGATCAGTGGAAAAGGATAGGTTCACAAGACAGAATAGTCAACTATAGTAATCTAGTGTTTGACAAACCCAAAGATCCTAACTTTTGGGATAAGAATTCATTATTTGATAAAAACAACTGGTATAACTGGAAATTAGTATGGCAGAAATTAGGCATGGACCCACACTTAACACCATATATCAAGAGAAGATCAAAATTGGTCCTTGACCTAGGCATAAAGAACGATATTATGAATAAATTAGAGGAACATAGGATAGTTTATCTCTCAGACTTGTGGAGGAGAAAGAAATTTGTGACCAAAGATGAACTAGAGACCATTACTGATCACAAAATAGAAAATTTTGATTATATCAAATTAAAAAGCCTTTGTACAAACAAAACTAATACAAACAAGATTAGAAGGGAAGCAACAAACTGGGAAAACATCTTTACAGTTAAAGGTTCTGATAAAGGTCTCATTTCCAAAATATATAGAGAACTGACTCTAATTTATAAGAAATCAAACCATTCTCCAATTGATAAATGGTCAAAGGACATGAACAGAAAATTTTCAGATGATGAAATTGAAACTATTACCACTCATATGAAAGAGTGTTCCAAATCATTATTGATCAGAGAAATGCAAATTAAGACAACTCTGAGATACCACTACACACCTGCCAGATTGGCTAAAATAATGATGAATGTTGGAGGGGATGCAGGAAAACTGGGACACTGATGCATTGTTGGTGGAGTTGTGAATGCATCCAACCATTCTGGAGAGCAATCTGGAATTATGCCAGTTATCAAAAGTTATCAAACTGTGCATACCCTTTAATCCAGCAGTGCTACTACTGAGCTTATACCCCAAAGAGATACTAAAGAAGGGAAAGGGACCTGTATGTGCCAAAATGTTTGTGGCAGCCCTGTTTGTAGTGGCTAGAAACTGGAAATCGAATGGATGCCCATCAATTGGAGAATGGCTGGGTAAATTGTGGTATATGAACGTTATGGAATATTATTGTTCTGTAAGAAATGACCAGCAGGATGAATACAGAGAGGCTTGGAGAGACTTACATGAACTGATGCTAAGTGAAATGAGCAGAACCAGGAGATCATTATACACTTCGACAACGATATTGTATGAGGATGTATTCTGATGGAAGTGGATTTCTTTGACAAAGAGACCTAACTGAGTTTCAATAAACTCAGCTACACCCAAAGAAAGAACACTGGGACACGAATGTGAACTGTTTGCATTTTTGTTTTTCTTCCCGGGTTATTTTTACCTTCTGAATCCAATTCTCCCTGTGCAACAAGAGAACTGTTCAGTTCTGCAAACATATACTGTATCTAGGATATACTGCAACATATCTAACATATATAGGACTGCTTGCCATCTAGGGAGGGAGGGAAGGAGGAGAAAAATCGGAACAGAAATGAGTGCAAGGGATAATGTTGTAAAAAAATTACCCTGGCATGGATTCTGTCAATATAAAGTTATTATTAAATAAAATAAAATATTAAAAAGAAGAAGAAGAAGAAAAGAGAAAAAAGATGACACTGAAAATCTTGAAAAGAGAAAGAAGATGAAAGAAAAGAGAAAAAAGATGACACTGAAAAGCTTGAAAAGAGAAAGAAGATGACACTGAAAAGCTTTTACATAGAAATCATTCATGAATCTGGGATAAGAAGGAAAGTGGTCAAATACAAAGTGGAAATCTTTGTATCAATTTTCTCTGCTAAGAGTTCTATATCCAAGATAAATAAATATTAGAATAAGGACAAAATGTTCTTAACTGCAAAGTAGTAACAACTACATGAAAAAAATGCTCCAAATCACTAATAATAAAAGAAATGCATATCAAAGTAATTCCAAGGTTTCACTTTACCCCCTGAAAATTGGCAAAAATGAATTTAAAATGCCAACAGTTAACATTGGAAGATTTAGAAAGTAGAAAGATAAGTACATTGATACATTGTCCATGAATCTGTAAAGTTGCACATCCATTCTGGAAAGTAACTTGGAATTATGCAATAAAGGGAATATTCACTCTATTCATTCCCTTTGAATGAGAGATTCCATTATTACATTTATTTCCCAAAGAAATCACTGATAAGAAAACAGTTCCAAAATACTCCAGAATATCTACAGCAGCATTCTTTGTGATAACTAAGAATTGAAAACAAAGTAGATACTTATCAACTTATAAACAAACTGATACGTAAATGCAATGGAATATCACTGTGCTATAACCACCCGCCCAACTTCTTAAACTGGAGTTCACAACTCTGTATGGAGTCTCATAATTGAATGTGGGGGTCACAAAATTATGATTATAATTAAATGTTTGATTTGTATATCTATTTTATATGCCTATTTACCCAGGGTGTGTGTGTGTGTGTGTTAAAAGTCAAAAGTAAATGTAGCAAAATTATAAAGATCAAGTGTAACTCAAAAGTATATGAAAAGACAGTCTTAACATACTCTTTCAGGGAAGTGGGAGGCCCATTGCAGTTGCATATTGCACATGTTTTTGGACTTTTTCAATGTATAGATCAGTTGTGTTGACTTTTTTGTTTCTTCCCTCTCCAAAAATACTATGTCATAGATGATTACTCTCTTGGATATAGAGGATGGATTCTTGGACTACTGTGGTATTGTAAGAAACAGAAAACATTAATAAATGCTTATAACAATAAAATATATGGGCAAAAAGATTTTCAATAAAACATTTTATTAAAAACCACTAACAAAAACTAAAATAAATGGGAGATAAAACAAAATACATTTCCCAAAAGTTTCTAATTACATTAATATTCTCAGTTTTTACTTTGCTATTAAAATTAGAAACAACTTTCTGAGCCTTGCAGATCCACCACAGCTTTCTTTTCAAAGGGAAATAATTGTTTTGGGTTTTTTTTCCCACCAGAGCAAGAACAGAATGCTATTTCCTATAACTTTTTCATTTTGGGGAAGTATTTTTTTTTCAACTTTATTGTTAATTGTAATGATTTTGAAGCATTATGGAATGATTTGTATAAAAAGTATTATAAAAAAAATGTTGTGGAATCAAGCACTTCGAAGCTTAATTTTAATTTAAAAGCTTAGGATCTTTAATGACAAAAATATCAAAACACCAATTTTATGTATATCTAGATTTATTTATACCTAGACTTCGAAATTCCTCTGGAGAAGGCGGGATTAAAAAATGAATTTTTCAGGGAACCAGAATTTCTGTGTTCTCCAGAGTATTGCTCCCATTTATGGGCTAAATAAATCTTAGTTATGACTTTTCTGATTTTATAGAAAGGGCATGACTGCAGACTTCATGTCTTATTCTGAAATCAATTATCCAAAATGACAAAAAAATTATATATAATATATATGCATATAAATAAAAATACACACACACAGAACCTAAAAAGACAAAAGAAATAAAGAACATGTTTACCATTTGCATCCTAACATTGCAAAAAAAAAAAAAAAGAATGTATTTGCACATAGGCATTCCAAAACTACCTCATAGAAAGTCAAAGGGATTAAAGGAAAAATGAAAGAGAGACAACAAAGTTTCAGGGGAGCTCTACCTCATTATTTGATTGACAAAGAATTGTCTAAGCTTAGTGGTTACTTAAGTTTGTCTGTGAGAGCTGAATATAACAAACTATTTAATCTTGATAGAATGATAGTGTCCAAACTTGGAGGAGGAAAGGATAATTGGGGGGACAACTATTAAAGAGTAGAAAGTTTTAAGTGAATTCCTACAGTGGGGAGGAGGGAAGAAATGGGTTTTATACAATCAAAACTCTCCTGCCAGCTGACACTATACATATTTGGAAAGAAAGGACATTTTAAAATTAAATAAATTTAACATACAACCCTATATAGAACATAAAATGATGTCAATAAACAAGCATTTAATAAGTGTCTACTTAGTGCCTGGCACTATGATAGCATATGAAACAAGCACAACTCACAAAAAAGTTACATCATAATTGTGTAGCATAAACATCTAAGTAAGTTGTACTATTTAACTTTTCATTGGCTGGTTAAATTTTTGGATAGATTTTTCCATAAATTGTTATGAAAATATACTTTGTCAGATGGATGAGGGTTTAGAAAAAAATCAACTACTTTACTTGATTTTCATTAGTTGTTGATAAAAGATTGAAAATATTTTATATAATAAGGATACTATAAATTCCTATTTTCTATTTCTAGAATTTCTCAATTATATACATAATACGAGGATCTTGCTTTTCATTATTTTAGAATAGGGATATTTATATATTATATATATATATATATAGTGAGTTCCAGAGTTGAATTAATCTCTACATGTGATTAATTAAAAAACAAAGCTACTGATACTAAAACACAGACCTTGTAAATTCCAATTTAGTACTCCTTTTCAGAGGAAATATTAAGTCTAATTGGGATTAAAGTTCTGTCTTTAGATATACGTCTTTGTGCATGGCTCTATATGAAACTAGGAAATAGAGCCTTTATCTGTTTTCATTAGTATGGAAAACTCCCAAGTAAAAAAGTTACTTCTACCATGCATGTTAATATTATGTCTGCAATTTAGAGGCATAGAGAGTTTTCTAGTTTGCTGATAATGTAACTTGTCCAAGTTCACACATCCCCTAGTATGCCAGAGATGAGATAACGATCCAAGTAATCTGGACAAAAGACCATCTTTCTCTCTCATACCATACTGTTTCAACACTGGAACTCAGGTTTATTTTTTCCCTACATCTCCATAAAATCTAGATTTTGAACTAGGAAATCACTACAATCCTTTCTAATATCAAAATTCTATGATTTTCCTAAGTGTTTTTTCTCATTTCTTTTAATATCTTCATCATATTAATTATTTTTATGTAAGGGCCATGCCTCTTTTATGTCAGTAGTTTGCTGAACTAAGGCAGAAAATAACTTTATTATAATGAAAAGGAATAGAATCAACTCACAAACAATGTAAGGTAATGATCTTTTTGTGTGTAAACATTTTGGTTACTAAAAGATGAAGAAAAAGAACTTCTGTGTGAAAAAAAAACAAAATCTGCTTGTGAAGAAAGAGTTTTCAGATTACATGTGAAGGAGAAATACAAGCAGTTTGGAGAAACAAAAAACTGTCCTTTCTGAGAAAAAAAAAAGTATGAAGGCAGAGAAATGGAGACAGAACAGCATTATGATCCCTCAACTTATTTGTATGTGATTATTTTTAGAGTTTGAAAGATTGAAAGTGGTAGTGATTTGAGATTATGGGAAAATAAATAATGACTATCAAATTTATGCATGTCAGAAAGGTAAATGTCATGAGTGTTAATTCCTGAGAGAAAGATAAGTCATCACTGACCACCATGAAGATCAAATTTAAAGTATTAGGAGAATTCATAAAGCCAGGAGTAGCGAAAAAGCCTATATAAATCAACAAGAATAGTAATAACAAGCTAGGATAAGAGTCTATTACCAGGAAAACTTTTGATATTCTTCTGGAAGCCTGGAAGACAGGAATTTATTTTGTAGGTCACCGAATAATAAATTGAGACAGTTCCTTAGAAATTCATTGGTAGAGAATTAAACTCTTCTATATTAGTTATGCTCCACTGTCACTTATAGCTTAAGAAAAGTGTATGTTTTGTTGCTTAGACAGAGGTTGCTCTCTCCATGTCTTTTTTAAGAGAGAGAAAGAGTGCTGTGAAAAGTTTTGTTCTCCTTGGACAATGCAGAATTATTGCTGATGGAGTGAGGAGCTGGCTGAGCTTGTCTAAATTGACCCCAAAATCAAGTAATCTGAGTTATGCTTTTTTGTAAATAGCTAAGAGGTGATTAGACAAAGTAGAACTATATTTATTGAGTGAAGAGTAACAAGGGTTCATCTATATTCTTAGGAAAGTCAGCCTGAGTAGCTTTGTACTTCTCTGGCTTCAAAGAGTTGTATGTCACCGTAATAGTCTAACATATTTTCAGTTCCCTTATAAGAAATATTATAAATTAAGTGCAGTTTCTTCCTGAATGAACCAAGAACATCAATGTATATGATACACACTATAGAGTTACCCCTGACACTTAGATTTTCCTATTCATATGCTTCCATGCTAGCCTTTTTACAAATTTGTGTCCACTCTTCTCCATGGACAGTGCATACATTAGTAAGAGAATGTTAGCAAGGTTCATAGGTGGAGAAGGATGTATTTATTATTAAATTAACTGCAAGGTTATAATTAGTCTTTTATATTTTATATTTATGTTTTAAATTATATAAATATATTTCTGTATTCTACACTATATTTAATATATAAACATATTAAATATAATTCAGATTATATTTGACAGTCAATTGATATCATGATGAAAATTTCCTTTTGTGGAAATGAAAAACATTTATGGAGGCTCTGAAGTAGTGAATAGTAGGAGTATATTTCCCCAATAGCAAGTTTACTGAGAGTTTGAGGCATGACCTATGTGATGTTAATTCTTCTCTGGGAAGGTCAGGTACAAGGGCAGCTTGAGGTGACAGAGCCATTCCAGAGAATGGAACCATGCCATGCCTAGGCACTACACTTTAAATTCCTGTAGATCTTTCCTATTTCATAGAATTTTCTTAATCAATTCACTTTAACTCTCTCCATAGCAGGTATTTCAAACCCATTCATTCTTCCCCAAGTTTCCAGTAATACCCCTGTCCCTACCACCTTAGCTGAAGGCTTTAATTTAAACTTGACTGAAAAACAGAGGTTATTAGATGAAATCTACGTCTTCTCTCCAGTTCCTTAATCTAAATCATTTAGAATTCTTCCCCAATATCTCTTGCTTTAAATCTATCTCACATGAATTGATGGCCCTTCTCTTTACTGAGACAAAACAGTACATTCATCCCATTCCAACCTATTCCAATAGATTGTTCTCATCATCTTCACTAATCTTCATCTGTCTGGGACTACTGACCTCTTCCCTAAAAAGCCCACATTTCTCTTATCCTTAATGACAACAATAAAAAATTTCCCTTGATCCAACTGCCCTTACTAATTACCTTTCTTTATCTCAAAAAGAATGGGGTCCAGCTGATGGATATAAACCAAGCACTAAACACACTGTTTAAAAACAATTTGAAAAAGAGCTTCTGTTGTAAACCCCTAATATTTTTCCCCTAGACTAAAAATATTTAGGGAGCAAATAGATATCACTCTAAGTCAGTATCTGAGAGAGTGATATCTAAGCCAGTACCTCTCTCAGAGATTGGAGAAGTGACTGACCAACCTGGTGACCCTTTTCTTGTTGCTTTCTTGAAGTGGAAAGGCAAGATTCTAAAGATCTCTAGACAACCCATATGGACATACATAGCTCATATAAGTACACACAGTTTAACCTGTAATGAATGAATAATGATCTGACTTATTCCTTAACAGTGTTATACATAACTCAGCAAAAAAGGAGGATCTGCCATTTCAATCTCAGAAGCTTATTGAATAGTATGAAGACTCTGTAACTAAGATTATAAGGATCAGAATGGATAGAAACCATAGGTAAGCAAATGAATAAATTTGTCTTGAAGATAGGTGAGATGTATCAGACACCATATAGATTACTTTTCTAGGCATTAGATGATCAAGGTAAAAAGCATTGCTGAGGAAGAGGTAGGATCCAGAAAAGTGGACTGGAGATATGTGGAAAATATTTTGTTGGACTATGATTTCAGTGATGGAGAAAACTTATACTGAAGGCATACGCTTCCCCTATGCAATGCAGAAATGCAGCTGTTTTGCAACAGATAATCTTAGAGAACTAACTGCCTAGGTCATTGAGAAGTTAAATGCCTTGCCCAGAGCCAATACTGACAATAGTCAGTATTACCAGAGGTAAATTGTAAACTCAGGTCTTCCCTACACTAAGACCACTTAAATATGTCCTTCCAGTTAGACTGACCTCCTCGAGAGTTATTGATGATAGGGTTTTCATGGCAAAGATAATGGAGTGGTTTGCCATTTCTCTCTCCAGCAAATTTTATAAGTGAAAAAATTGGGGCAAGCAAGATTAATTAACTTGTCCAGGTTCTCATAGATCGTAAATGTCTGAGATCCTATCTTCCATGACTCCAGGCAAGGTATTCTATACACTTTTCTATCTTTCTGTCTTTGAGAGCAGTAATGGTATTTTTTAACTTTCTTTGTATCTCCAGTGCTTAAAACATAGTAGACATTCAAAATGCTTGTCTTGACTATCCATTACATAAAATAAATACAAAATAATTTTGGTATAGGACAAAGGAACACAAATTGAGACAGGCAGGCAAGTACTTTTGAAGCAGTTGAGAATTAGCATAAGATAATAGGAATTAAGGGAATCCAAGAGGCAGAGGTGAAGTCTGTAATGTATCTATCCAAAGTTATGACATAGTTTTCAGAGTAAAAAGAGCCCTGCGATGCTACAGAAAAAACAAACTATTGTATTTACCAAGTGAAAAAAAATTGCTTTTATTGTCAGCAAACAGAAAATCATCAGAAATCATTGAATGATAACTCACATTTACTCCAAAATTCACATTTTCATAGAGATCCAAGTTTTTAAAAGCATGCTACATGTTAATTCATTTGCTCCTTAGAATAACCTTGATATATGTGCTAATATTATCCCCATTTTATGGATGAAGAAACTGAGACTTGAAAATTACTTCTCCAGGCTCAGATAGCTAGGAAGTATCTGAGGTAAGATTAAAAGTCTTCTTAGCTCCAAGTCCCATGCTCTATCCACCGAACTCCATACTAAATGCCAGATATGCTACTTTACCTTTCTAAGAGGATAATGAAAACAATAACAAGAGATGCTATGTGAATTATGCTGCAGTGATACATCACTGTATACTAAGGACCATTGTTCTTCTATGGTGGTTTTCTTTGAGTAAATGAATAATAGGGGGAGCAGCCATCCAGGTCCACTATCTCTTCTTTTTGTTGTCTTTCAGACTTTTGGGACATCATGTGTCCACTATAATTTACCCAGTCTTGAATGGAAATTAATAAATCCTCGCTCCTAGTTTGCTCTCAATTCTGTTTTTTAGCTCTACATCATGCAATCCCTTTGAAATTCCTATTCCTAACTTAGGCTGACTCATGTCGATTATGGAGTTGGACTGTGTCAGTTGTTTTGATCAAGTTGCTGAGAATCTTACTGCAGCATTCACATGACAAATTAGCTACTATTGGACAGATAATATTGACAAGAACACGGGTTACTTCTTGCCATACAATTGTGAATTGTCCCAACCATTGAGATAAATAGCAATAAAGCTGTCATGGAAGCATTCACCAACCAGGAAATATACAGGTTTCCTATTTAAGCAGATTGTCCATGCTGAGACAATTGCAGAAGGATGAATTGTTAGTGTAGGCTATTTAAAGAACAGGAAACTTGATGTCTATGACCATAGCTTTAAGAGAAGAAAGAGAAGAAACCTTAGAGGATATTTAGTTCAGGCTTTATATTTTATAGTTGAAGAAACAGTGGGTATAGAGGAGCTAAATGACTCTGCTTAGGTAGCAAACAGTAATTAAGAGAGTCAGGATTAGAATTAGAATCCTTTGGTTCTAGTACCAGCATTTTATTTCAAGTCTATGAATTATCCAATGAAGATCCAGTAAACATTAGGACTTGGCAAATTACAGCAGGGAAATTAAATTCCCAACATTGACTTGCTGTAAATAGGTAGACAAAATAAGGACATCAAATTTAGAGAAAGCTTAAGGCAATTTGGGGTCTTGCCCATGACACAAAAACTTCTGGCCGCAGCTCTAGTTGCATATACAAAGATAAGGTAAAACACACAAAACAGTCCAAAGCTTGCAAATATATATATATATATATATATATATATATATATATATATAGAGAGAGAGAGAGAGAGAGAGAGAGAGAGAGAGAGAGAGAGAGAGAGAGAGAGCCTGGCAGAATATCAATTGCTGAGACCTCTCTCCAAAAAATGCTGGCACCTCTGGGCAATCATAGCTTGATCTTCTGTGTACTAAAAGCAGTTATTCAATAACAATGGCCAGAAAGTCTATTTTTCTGCACTTTGAAAGGATGGATAAATTTATGATTAATCTTCTGTTTGTCTGATATTTTGTTCTTTGTGGGCTATGAAAATAAAGCTTTCCATGAGATTTCACTTAATGTTTATGTGCACATTTGAAATGTGTTGAAGATTGGTTCTTGTCTGATTCTGCTGGTTTAATTCAGACCTACCTGAAGAACTAATTTCAAAATTAGTTGTATTGTTTAATAAAAAATATCCTTAGGCAAAGGAAGCTACCTATTTGATCAAGACAAGCTGTTTGAGTTTACATCAATGAATTTGTTTAAAGAAATACCTTGAGTAGGAAATCATTATCTGACATATAATACCTTTGTTTTTCTTGAATATGAACAAAAGAAAGAAAAGAAAAAGATTATGCAACTGTTGTACAAGTTTATTTGCAAAATGATTTCAAAGTGTGTTTTGGTTGCTCTATAGAGACTTGACCCAATTGAAAGGGAAATGGGTAACATGATGACAAAGCTGACTGTCAATGTCTTTCATGAGGGAAAAAGAGTAGGGTATATTGTAAAATTGCATTATTCTCTAAAATTGGGCAGTACAAAAACATGAGATTTTTTTTGAATGTTGCAAAGAGAGCACAAATATTTTAGTTGATTCTGCCCTTCAAATAAAAATCCTGTCATTCTCCTTCCCACCCTACTGTCCTCCCCCAAAAAAAGGAACAAAGGAAAGAATGGAGGGAGGAAGAGAGAGAAGAAAAGGAGGAGAGAGAGAAGTAAAGAGGGAGAGAAGGGAAGGAGGGAGGGAAGAAGAAAAGAAGGAAAGGAAGGAGGGAAAAAGGAAAGAGAGAAAGGAGAATAGGAGGGAGGAAGAAAGAAAAAAGGTGAGAGAGAAGAAAGGGAGAGGGGATAACAAATACAGTGAGACTTCAGCACTCATCTGCTTTGAAACTCAGTATTTGTAAACACATCATGATGAGAAAAAAAAAGGTTTTAGTACTTGTCATTTCTTGGCACTTGTTGCACTTGGTTGTTCTCTTGGTTGAGCAATAGAGATTTGTGTCTGGCCAATTGTACTGCCTAGCCTCCTCAGAGCTGCTATTGCCCTCCGCTGTGAGCAACCTCTCCCCAACAAAGGTGGCAATTCAAAAGTCTGTCAGATTACATCCCCTTATACTGAGATTGTGTGCATTGAGGGGCAGTTCCTGCAGGATGATGTGGCTGCAGGGTATAATCTCCTGCCTCCCAAAACAGTAGTTTTAGAAGAACCATGAAGTTGCTGACATGCTTATCAGGAGGAGAAGCAGCAGGAGCAACACAGTGGCCACAGTAGAAAACCCAGGATTCTTTTCTGGCAACCCCAAACTCCAGGATGGGTTAGCAGTCAGAATCCTGTAGAGAAAATGGAACAATAACTTCTGCCACCAAATCCAGTCCTCCCAGGAAACTTGGAGGGAGTGAGGAAACATATAAAAGGTCACAGTTGGATCAAGAAAAGAAGAGTCCAGCTGGGTTAGTGTAGGCTAAACTGGCTTGTTTCATTACAGCTGGAAGCCCCACTTGCCCCTTTGGAGACTTGGGAGGGGGATTGTTAGTCTGTGAGCTAGAAATGTACTCTTTATGGGAAAAATTCATTTGGTACTTGTTTTCTGCACTTGTAACTTTTGGAACCAATAATGACCAATACCAAAGTACCACTATACTGTGTTCAATGAGTTTGATTCCAGGACAAAAATAGTAAGATTAACAATACCAAAACAAATGAAAAGAAAACTATCATTATAAGTAATTTTTTATTTTTAATAATATTTCATTTTTCTAAATACATGTGAAGATAGTTTTCAAAATTCGTTTTGTAAGACTTCATGTTCCAATTTTTTTCCCTGTCTCCATTTCCTTCTCCTTCTCCGAGACAGCAAGTAATCTGATATTGGTCAAATATGTGCAATTCTTTTAAACATATCTCCATATTTATCATGTTGTACAAGAAAAATAAAACCAAAAGATGAAAAACAAGAAAGAAAAAACAACAAAAAGAGTAAAAATACTATGCTTTTGGACCCACACTTAACACCGTATACCAAGACAAGATCAAGATGGGTCCAAGATTTAGGCCTAAAAAACAAGATTATAAATAAATTAGAGGAACATAGGATAGTTTACCGCTCAGACTTGTGGAGGAGGAAGAAATTTGTGACCAAAGATGAACTAGAGATCATTATTGATCACAAAATAGAAAATTTGATTATATCAAATTAAAAAGCCTTTGTACAAACAAAACTAATGCAAATAAGATTAGAAGGGAAGCACCAAAATGGGAAAACATTTTCACAGTTAAAGGTTCTAATAAAGGCCTCATTTCCAAAATATATAGAGAATTGACTCTAATTTATAAGAAATCAAGCCATTCTCCAATTGATAAATGGTCAAAGGACATGAACAGAAAATTTTCAGATGATGAAATTGACACTATTTCCACTCATATGAAAGTGTTCCAAATCACTATTAATCAGAGAAATGCAAATTAAGACAACTCTGAGATACCACTGCACACCTGTCAGATTGGCTAAAATAATGATGAATGTTGGAGGGGATGTGGGAAAACTGGGACACTGATGCATTGTTGGTGGAGTTGTGAACAAATCCAACCATGCTAGAGAGCAATCTGGAATTATGCCCCAAAAGTTATCAAACTGTGCATACCCTTTGATCCAGCAGTGCTAATACTGAGCTTATACCCCAAAGAGATACTAAAGAAGGGAAAGGGACCTGTATGTGCCAAAATATTTGTGGCAGCCCTGTTTGTAGTGGCTAGAAACTGGAAATCGAATGGATGCCCATCAATTGGAGAATGGTTGGGTAAATTGTGGCATATGAATGTTATGGAATATTATTGTTCTGTAAGAAATGGCCAGCAGGATGAATATAGAGAGGCTTGGAGAGACTTACATGAACTGATGCTAAGTGAAATGAGCAGAACCAGGAGATCATTATATATCTCAACAACGATACTGTATGAGGATGTATTCTGATGGAAGTGGATTTCTTCGACAAAGAGAAGATCTAACTCAGTTTCAATTGATCAATGATGGATAGAAGCAGCTATACCCAAAGAAAGAACACTGGGAAATGAATGTAAACTGTTTGCATTTTTATTTTTCTTCCCGGGTTATTTTATACCTTCTGAATCTAATTCTTCATGTGCAACAAGAGAACTGTTCGGTTCTGCACATATATATTGTATCTGGGATATACTGTGACATATTTAACGTACAGAACTGCTTGCCATCTGGGGGAGGGGGTGGAGGGAGAGAGGAGAAAAATCGGAACAGAAGTGAGTGCAAGGGATAATGTTGTAAAAAATTACCCAGGCATGGTTTCTGTCAATAAAAAGTTATAATTTAAAAAAAAAACTATGCTTTGATATACTTCAATTTCTCTGGATGCTGATGGCATTTTTCATCCCAAGTCTACTGGAATAACCTTTAATCACATTATTGAGAGGATCCAAGTCCATCACAGTTCATCATCACATAAACTTCTTGTTATTGTGTACAGTGTCTTCTTGTTTCTGCTCACTAAGTAATAATTCATTAAGTAAGTCTTTTCAAGCTTTTCTGAAATTGGCCTGCTCATCATTACTTACAGAAAAATAATATTCAAATATATTCATATATCATAATTTGTTCATTCCCTAGCAGATGGGCATCCACTCAATTTCCAGTTCCTTTCCATTGCAAAAATAGCTACTACACACATTTTTGCACATGTGAGTCCTTTCTTTTATGATCTCTTTGGAATACAGACCCAGTAGAGAGACTACTGGATTAAAGGATATGCAGTTTTATAACCTTTTGGGAATAATTCCAAATTGCTCTCCAAAATAGTTGTGTCATCTCACAACTACACCAATAATGCATTTATGCCCCCATTTTTCCATATTCCCTCCAATATTTATCATTATCTTTTCCAGTCATTTTAGCCAAGTTATGAGTATAAAGAAGTACCTCAGAGACATTATCATAGATATTGATAATTAACATCTTTCTCTTCATATGCTGTGATGTGACTGACTTATCATATACCAATAAATGCTCTGAATACTTTCTTACCCCATAGATATGGGTTTGCACTACTCTATCAGTATTCTCTTCCCATATTTTGATCAATAGTACATGTTGTAAAATGATTTGTAGGAATAAGACTACAACAAATATCAGAACTAAGCAAATTTACTATTCATAAGTTCTCCCTTATATAGAACCAAATTCTAACTTCCTCTACCTGGAGATCATGTATTTCGAATTAGTAGGGGCCTAAAAAGTAACCTAGTTCAATCCTTTGTTTTCACAGATTAAAAATACAAACAAAACTGTGGAAGGTAGAAAATAAGCATTTATTTAGTACTTGCTATATGCTAAGCAGCGAGATACAAATATAAGCAAAAAGAAAGTCCCTGCTCTCCGATATTTTACATTCTAGTGGGAAAAATAATATGGAAAGGGAAGTTGAAAAACATAAGGAAATAAAGTACCTTGAAGGAGAATAATGATGAAATTGAGAATCAGAAGCATAGCAGGAAGTGGAATAAAGGACTCTGAGCTAGACTGGGACTCTCCCCAAAATGGAGACCACAGAAGGGATGCCAGTGGGAAAAAGGGAGCAGGAGCAAAGGAATATTCTAACATTTACTGAAGCCTGTAGAGATTCAGTCACTTGCCCAAGGTCATATAGTTTTGAATTTCGGTCTTCTAAATTAAATTTAAAGCACTTTGCAGTATACTCTGAGAATATTCATTCATTGGTACTCATTCTGCATGCTGAAGCCATACAGAAGTCTAATCCTTCTATGTGAAAGCTCTTCAGGTATTTAAAGATAGTTATCATAGGCTCAGTTTGCTCATCTGAAAATGAGATGATTGGATTAAATTATTTTAAATGTCCTTTCCAACTCGAAATTCAATAATCCTTTGATTTTATAAATGGCTTGCTAGGTACCCCTCCCCTCCATATGACCAAGCCTATTGGAAACATACGATCTTTTCCTGATTAAAAAAGTACTGGAGCCCAGTAGCTCAAATTGCATTCTTGTTTTACACTCAAATTTACTCCAACTTTTCTTCCCTCATCTTTTCATCTGAACAGATATTTGTCTTTAAAAAGAGGCCAAAAAGCAACATAATACTTCTTCAAACAATTCATGGGATATGAATGATTGAGATGCCTGGTTTAAAAAAACTATCTAATTGTAGTTCATAAATCCTTAATCTTACAGAAGAGCATAAAGTATCTTTGCTTTATCAAGTTTCTATATCTAGTATCTTTTGGGGTCACTAATTTCTCATCAGTCTGTTTTCAAAACTAGGTAAATTGTGGTATAATTGTGGTATAAATGCTGGGTAAATAAGATCTGTTTGACAGTTTTCAGAAGAAGAAAGAACCGTAATCAATATTTACATGAAAAAGTGCTCTAAATCACTACTAATTAGAGAAATGCAATTAAAACAGCTCTAAGATATGACTTTATACCTATCAAATTGACTAAAATAGCAGAAAATTTAAAAGACAAATACTGGAAAACATATGGAAAAATTGAGATATTATTGCATTGTTAGAGGAATGATGAACTGATCTACCTATTCTGAAGAATAATTTGGAACTATGTCTAAAACTCCACAAAACTGTGTATTCCCTTTGACCCAGCAATACTACTACTACTACTATTACTACTACATCTGTAAGCCAAAAAGATAAAAGAAAAGAAAAAAATAATTTATTTGGGCAAAAATATTTAAAGCAGATGTTTTTGTGGTGGCAAAGAATTGGGAATGGAAGGGATGCCTATCAATTGGAAAATGACTAAGCAATTTGCAGCATATGATTGTGATGAATATACTATTATTCTATAAGAAACGATGAGCAAAATGATTTCAGAAAAAGCTGGGAAGACTCATATGAATTAATGCAAAGTAAAATGCACAGAGCCAGGAAAACATCATACACAGTAATAGCAATGTTATAATGATAATCAACTGTGAATGACTTAGATATTCTGAGCAATTCAGTGATCCAAGACACTTCCAAAAGATCTATGATGAAAAAATGCTATTTACCTCCTAAGACAGAACTAATGAATACAAATTGAAGTATACTTCTTAAACTTTATTTTTCTCCTTTTTTGTCTGTTTCTTTTGCAACATGATTAATATGAAAATATTTTTCATGAAAAAACTTAAAAACAAATAAGTCTTATTCTAAAATATCGAAATGGTTTACAAAACAGTTTTTGCTCATTTTAAGAATCAAAAAGACATTCACAAGCCAAGACATAAAGTATGAGTAATAGGAAATAGTAGTTTATAGTAGAAAAGACACCAAAGTCACATTTGTGACTTAGTTCTCACTAGCTATATTATATGGCTGTGGGTAATTAGTTTGACTCAATGATAACTTTTCAGATCTACAGAATAAAGATAAAAGACCTAGAGGTCATCTGTTCTAATATCTTCACCTTACAAATGAAAAAACTGAGGCCTTTCATTGGTGAAGTAATTTGGTTATGGTTATAGGGTTAAGTGTGAATCAGAACTAGTCCATTGTGTCTTAAATACATGTATGTGTGTTTTTTCATTATACCAGATTTAACTTATAGTGTTGTAAATATCCAAAGAAATAATATAAAGAAAGCACATGATAGTCATATGATTCTACATTAATGGAAGTGAGGCAATGTGGTATGGTTAAACACTATTTTTGGTGTCAGAAAAATTGGTTTTAATTAGTTTTATCATCAAATTATAACAAAATCTTAGACTTTCAACTTATTTTCCCTCGGATTCACTTTTCTCCTCAGTAACAAAGGGATGACTAGTAAATAGTACTAATACTATTTTATTCACAGGTTGATTGTGAAGATCAAATAAGATAATGCAAAAGAAAATACTTTGCATCCATTCAGTGCCATATAAATCAATGTAAGCTATTATTATTGAAACTGTTTTTATATATAAATGTGTAAAAGACAATCCTATTAAGTTGTTTGTTCTTAGATTAGTTTTATAAATAACTTCAAAAACCTCATATTAAAATTATATTTTCCCCAATTTACATGCCTTTTCAAAGCAATATTTTCATAAAATTCTTAAGAGAGCACCAAATACTGTTTTTATGAATTTCTGAAATATCCAGGGATTCTTCAGGTCAATAAAAAGCAAACCCAGTGTAAGTTAACAATACTTTTTTATTATTAAGATGATTGAGGGAATTCCAAAAGGATTTAATAGCTTGCCACTTTCTCTTATTCATTATAATCCCATGACCAGAGAAGAGGTTCTGTAATAATAAATAGTGTAATAAAGGACTATAGTAACAGAAGACATACACTGCATATTGGAAAGCAATTCATAAACCTTCCCAAAGGAACTGACTGCAATATATTCCTGCCTAAATTTGTAAATGATCTTTATAAAATCTACAACTCTGGCTTTTACTTATATGATTTTTCTAATTTATCTTGTCCTGTTGGATAACTGTACTATTTCTCAAAAAAAAAAAAAAAAAAAAAAAAACCAGCAATACTTGATCTATGCTTTTCTTTAAACAAATACATATATGAGGGCAGTAGGGCATAGTGGGCTTTGAGACAGGGAAATTTCTGTTGAAATCCTACCACTGACATTTACTAACAGTATAACCTAACACAATGCCATTTACTTTACCCTAGTCCCTGCCAACTCTTGAGGACACACATACTAAGTCTTAAACTAGTTGTTACATTGCTGTGTATTCAGATGGCCAGACAAAGCTTATGCCAAGATCAGTGTCTTTTTTAAAAATTTCTTAACATAAAGAGTT
Source organism: Antechinus flavipes (assembly GCF_016432865.1). Taxonomy (NCBI): domain Eukaryota; kingdom Metazoa; phylum Chordata; class Mammalia; order Dasyuromorphia; family Dasyuridae; genus Antechinus; species Antechinus flavipes. The sequence continues at coordinate 285,024,965 of NC_067400.1, read as the reverse complement.
TTGTTACTTTTTAGAAGAAAAATAAATAAAACAGGATGTTTTCAATTGCAACCACTACCCAGTGTCAAAGAAAAAACTAAACTTTGTATCTGTGTTAGTGGAAAGAAGAAGATGAATTGACTTTAAAGGCCAGAATGAGGAACAAAGAGGATCATTTGTAGTAAAGCACATTTAAGATTGAAATAAAGAAAACCTTAATAAATTATCCAACAATGAAAAGGATTATTTCTGGAGATAATGGACTCTACTCCCCAGGTCTTCAAGGGAAGGTGAGCTTTATGAGCATTATTTTATTTGAACTTCACAGTTCTTTGAGGTAAGTTCACTTTAACAATATTTCAAGCAAAATTCTGGAGCACAGTACTATGTATAAAGTAGATGATTTTAAAAGTAGATTGGATTGTGAACACTCATAAAAAGAAAGTTACCCCTAGAAGTCAATAAGAGATCTTTTCTCTCCTGCCAGGGTCACTATAGTAGTGGATGGCATTTCTTAGATGTCAGAAAAGTCTTTGACAATTATTCATTAAATTCTTTTAGACAAGTTGGAGAGATATTGTCTGGCACAGTTAGATGGGTTCAGAATTCGATGAATGATGAGTTCTGAGGATTGATGACAAATGAATCAGTGTCATTTTAGAGGGAGGTCTGTAATGGAGAGTCCCAGGGATCTGTTGTTACCTGTTTTTCCCTGTCTGAGAAATATTTTATTATATAGATAGATAGGCAGACAGACAGAAAGACATAATATGGCTATCAAATATGTGATAGCAGTTGGGAGAAAAAATATATATGTATATATGTGTACAGTAGTGTGTGTCCATGTTATATGCTGTATCCTAATACAAAACTGTAGTGATAGGATTCAGGAAAAGTGATCACTTTCTTGGGATTTTTTTTTAGCAAGACATCCTGTCCAACTATGCTCAAAAAGCTATCAAATTGTGCATACCTTTTGACCCAGCAGTGTTACTACTGGGCTTATATCCCAAAGAGATTTTAAAGAGGGGAAAGGGACCTGTATGTGCAAGAATGTTTGTGGCAGCCCTGTTTGTAGTGGCTAGAAGCTGGAAACTGAGTGGATGCCCATCAATTGGAGAATGGCTGAATAAATTGTGGTATGTGAATATTATGGAATATTATAGTTCGGTAAGAAATGACCAGCAGGATGATTTCAGAAAGGCCTGGAGAGACTTACATGAACTGATGCTGAGTGAAATGAGCAGGACTAGAAGATCATTATATACTTCAACAACGATACTATGTGATGATCAATTCTGATGGACCTGGCCATCTTCAACAATGAGATGAACTAAATCAGTTTCAATAGAGCAGTAATGAACTGAACCAGCTACATCCTGCAAGAGAATTCTGGGAAATGAATTCCCAATTCCCTACATAGAATTCCCAATCCCTCTATTTTTGTCTGCCTGTATTTTTGATTTCCTTCACAGGCTAATTGTACACTATTTCAAAGTTCAACTCTTTTTATACAGCAAAATAACTGTTTGGACAGGTATACATATATTGTAATTAACTTATACTTTAACATATTTAACATTTATTGTCAATCTGCCATCTGGGGAAAGGGGTAGGGGGAAGGAGGGAAAAAGTTGGAACAAAAGGATTTGCAACTGTCAATGCTGAAAAATTACCTATGCATATATCTTGTAAATAAAAAGCTATAATAATAATAAAAATTAAAAAAAGATATCCTGTCCAGGTATGATTTGGACTAAATAATATCTAAAGTCCTAATATTCTGTAACTTGAGTGTCTTTTTCCTGGGTTTGGGGATCTGTAGTATGTATGTTTCCCTCTTGCTTAATCTCACCTGTCAGGTAGCAGGTATTCCTTAAAAATTAAGCCATATGCATGGACCCACACTTAACACTATATACCAAGATAAGATCAAAATGGGTTTATGACCTAGGCATAAAGAACGAGATTATAAATAAATTAGAGGAACATAGAATAGTTTATCTCTCAGACTTGTGGAGGAGAAAGAAATTTGTGACCAAAGATGAACTAGAGACCATTACTGATCACAAAATAGAAAATTTCGATTACATCAAATTAAAAAGCCTTTGTACAAATAAAACTAATGCAAACAAGATTAGAAGGGAAGCAACAAACTGGGAAAACATTTTCACAGTTAAAGGTTCTGATAAAGGCCTCATTTCCAAAATATATAGAGAACTGACTCAAATTTATAAGAAATCAAGCCATTCTCCAATTGATAAATGGTCAAAGGATATGAACAGACAATTTTCAGAGGATGAAATTGAAACTATTACCACTCATATGAAAGAGTGTTCCAAACCATTATTGATCAGAGAAATGCAAATTAAGACAACTCTGAGATACCACTACACACTTGTCAGATTGGCTAAGATGACAGGAAAAAATAATGATGAATGTTGGAGGGGATGCAGGAAAACTGGGACACTAATGCATTGTTGGTGGAGTTGTGAACGAATCCAACCATTCTGGAGAGCAATCTGGAATTATGCCCAAAAAATTATCAAATTGTGCATACCCTTTGATCCAGCAGTGTTTCTATTGGGCTTATATCCCAAAGAAATATTAAAGAAGGGAAAGGGACATGTGTGCCAAAATGTTTGTAGCAGCCCTATTTGTAGTGGCTAGAAACTGGAAAATGAATGGATGCCCATCAATTGGAGAATGGCTGGGTAAATTGTGGTATATGAATGTTATGGAATATTATTGTTCTGTAAGAAATGACCAGCAGGATGAATACAGAGAGGACTGGCGAGACTTACATGAACTGATGCTGAGTGAAATGAGCAGAACTAGGAGATCATTATACACTTCGACAACGATATTGTATGAGGACATATTTTGATGGAAGTGGATTTCTTTGACAAAGAGACCTGAGTTTCAATTGATAAATGACGGACAAAAGCAGCTACACCCAAAGAAAGAATACTGGGAAACGAATGTGAACTATCTGCATTTTTGTTTTTCTTCCCGGGTTATTTATACCTTCTGAATCCAATTCTCCCTATGCAACAAGAGAACTGTTCGGTTCTGCAAACATATATTGTATCTAGGATATACTGCAACATATCCAACATATAAAGGACTGCTTGCCATCTAGGGGAGGGGGTGGAGGGAGGGAGGGAAAAAAAATCGGAACAGAAACGAGTGTCAATATAAAGTAATTATTAAATAAAAATTAAAAAAAAATTAAGCCATATGAGCTTTGAAAACAAGTAGTACTTATTAAATGGTTTTTCAAAAAAAGAAATGAAGTTGAAATGTAAAATCATGATTTTATAATGAATCCTCTCTTCAGGTTATGCCATGTACATGGAAATTTTTTGTCTTTATGTATTTACATTCAAAATGAATAAAAAATACATTTTTAAAAAATCAAGCCTTATGGCCACTACTCCTAAAAATTTAATACATGAAGTCACTGTTTCCTATCCACAGAATAAATTTGACACCACACTTTTCTGATTAATTTCTGGTTTCTCTGATTACTCCTCTTTCTCTTTTTCTGACTTTTTTCTTTTAAACATTTACATTAGCTATTCCTCAAAAACATGTTCTTAGACCTTTTCTCTCTTTGCTCATTGCACTCTTATACTCCAAACTCAATGCAAACTCATTTTTTCCTTTTAAATCTGTTCTTCATTACAATTGCATTATTTTTAAAAATGGTCTCAAATTATGGTATCATTTACCTCTGCTTAAAATCTTTTCATGGTTTCCTATTACCTTCTAAGTAAAAATTTTATGTGTACATTCAGGGTTCTCTACAATGTAATTCCATTCTATCTCCCCAGGCTTATCATACACTACACATGTTCTAAATTGTAATTAAGTTGGATTGATCATACTTGTTGTGTATACTTCAAACCTAACAAACCAAAGACCCAACAGACCAAATGTTGGTGACTTTTTAGATGTCACCCTGCCAAGTCATTTATTCTCCACCTGCCTCAATTTTCTTGTTCATAATGAGGAGAAATTAATAGCACTTACATCCCAGGCTTGTTGTAAGGATATAATGAAGCAATTTTCACATGTTAAAGTTCTATAAAAATGCTAGTTATTATTATTATTATCATTAGTTTTTTTCTCTCTCCACATTCCCTCTACCTAAAAAATTTCTATTTATCTTCTAAAATCCAATTCAAATATATGTTCCTTTATGAAACCTCCCTGGTTCCTCATTGGACAATAATTGTTGTTGTTTCTTTGTTTGTTTTTTATTAAGAAGTTGGTAGTATGCTTCATCATTAATCCTTTTAGATTGTGTTTGGTTATTATTCTGATCAGAATTCCTAATTCTTGCAAAGTTCTTGGCTTTTACTATATCATTGTCAATGTACAAATTTATCTTTTGATTCTGCCCACTTCACTCTATTTGTAAAATTCTTCCCAGATTTTTCTGACATCATTCCCTTTATTATTTTTTTTACAATATAATAATGTTTCATTATATTTATACACAGTAGCTTGTTCAACCATTCCCCAATTGATGGACATATCCTGAGATTTCAATTCTTTTCCACCTCAAAAAGTACTCTAATTATCTCTATATAGCTAGTGTTCTTTTGTTTTTTTCACAATATATCTTCCTTCTGATTCACTCTTCTCTGTTCTCCTTTATCTCTTGTTTCCCTGTTGACTAGAGTTATATCTTTTATCTAACTGTATGGATGGCTATGAGATGTGTAGTCTTGCCTCTTTTGAGCAGTTCAAAAGAAAATTAAGTTTGAATGTCAGTCACTCCACCATCATATTCTCCTTATTTGAGTAGACTTCTTCTTGCCCACCCTGGTTATAAGAGATAATTTTCTGTGATCTTCCTTTCCCTTTTTCTCCCCCTTTACATTATACTTTTAAAATCATCAAGACATAACAAAACAAAACAAAAAAAAAAAAACTCGCAGTCATTCTGCCTAATTAAACTCTTTCTATGACCTCTGATGATGATAGATTTCAGATGGGACACATTTGTCATTTCCCCATATTTGAATATAAGCAACTTGTGCTTATTTAGTCTCTTGTGATTTTTCACTGATGTTTACCTTCTTATATTTCTCTTAAACTCCAATGTTTGAACTTCAAAATTTCTACAAAGGTCTGTTTTCTTTTTTTCATTACGAATGGTTGGAATTTCTATTCATATATATATATATATATATTGTCCCATAAGACTATCCCATAAGACTATATTCAGTTTTGCTTGATAAGTTATTGTTGGCTGTAAGTTTATATCCTTTATTTTATAAAATATCATATTCCAGGCTCTAAATTGTGTATGATACTTACTGCGACTCCTAGGTCAGTTCTTTTTTTCTGACTACTTGAAACATTTTTTTCCCTTTGGCCATGATGTTCCTGGGGGTTTTCATTTCAGGGTTTCTTTCAGAAGGAGATTTTTTTAAAAATGTATTTTCCCCTGGTCAAAGAGATCTGGCAGTTTTCTGTTATTGTTTTTTAAATGTCTTATCTAGAGTCTTTTTTTTGCACATGCCATTCAAATAGTCAAATGATTCTGATATTTTTCCTTCACCTGTTTTCAAGGTCAATTGTTTTTGCTATGAGGTACTTTATATTTTCTTTTATTTTTTTTCACTCTTTTCAAATTATTTTTATGTTTCTTGTTGTCTTAAAGAGACTTTGGTTTCTCTTTGGCCCATTCTAATTTTCAGGGAATTTGGTACTTGTATAGGATGTTGTACCATTGTGTAATGTTCAAGCTAGCTTTCTGGAGGATCTCAGGACCAGCCTTGATTTTAGTAGAGTAGTGCAGAAGGCAGGAGCACCACCAGGAGGATGGTCAAAAATGGAATGTTTCATTTCTAGTCCTCTCAGCCCTTATATACCTTAGTACAATTACATCATTACAGCATACTGAATATGTATGAACTAGAGAACCATTACATCACCATATTAAGTATATATGTGAACTAGAGAGCCATCATCTCATTAATTTTGATGAGTTAATACCTTGTTGTAAATATCCTTGTTTCAAGTAAACTTCTCTAGAGTTCCAGCCCTCTATTCCATCATGCTAAGCTTTTGATTCCTTTTCTGCTTTTTCTATAGCTTTCATTTTTTTTCCATATTTTCCCTCTAACACTCTTAGGAAAAAAAAAAAAATACTTTCTAGACATTTTAAACTCATCTATTCCAGGAATGCTGTTGAATTTATGTACAAGCTGTGTTTTTCTTTAAGAACTTGAAGATGTTGGGGGGGAGGGTGGATTCTCTGCTTCTGAGTTTGTGTGCTTGAGTTCTTGATTGCTCTTGTCACCATAATATATTTTTTAGGGTGAGATGGTTTTTATTTTATTTTTTTTCCTCCAGTTTGCTTCCTATCTTCAGATTTGAATTTTAGGGTTGGGCTTTGTATACTTCTGGAAGAAAGGTCTGGTCTGGTTCTGCTGCTGCTTTCTTGGAGCATTAAATGTTGCTTTATTTCAAGATCTCAAGCACTGCTCAGGCAGGGGACATGCATTTCAGTGTTCACAAAGTGGTCTGATTCAAGTCAGAGTCTGATCACTGCCTCCTTGGTTTGAGTTCTGCAAGTTCAGACCTGGGTTTGGATCTAAGCAATAGTAGAATGCTGTTAAACTCAGCCACTGTCAGCCTGCTGGGAAGCTCTGCTGGCTCAGAGGGACAGAATTAAAGGCTCCCCTTTCATCTCAGATTCTACTTTTAGTTACTCATCTGGAAGTAGCTGCTCCTAGTACTTAGTATGTGCCTAACCATAGGAGGAGTTTAACAAATGCTTGCTAATCAATTGGTTACTGTACATAAAATGTTTTGCAAGACTTATGTAAACATCATTCCCATTTTAGAGATTAGAAATTGGAAGCTCTGAAGGGTTAAGCTACTTGTCTTTGTTTACATTTCTACTAAATATCAGTGCCATGGTATCCTCACTTCAAGTTCTTCATTCTTTTTTCTACAACATACTTCTTTTTTTCTTTCATACTTCTTTTAATGTGCATACTATCATGCCATTTAAAACAAACCAATTTCCATGTAAATAGATTGTGTTTTAGGAGAATATCAAACAGAAGCATATATTAAAGAGGGAAATGCAGTATTTGCTGCACTATGGGCTCATATTATCCCAAAGGACATCATAAAAAGTTGTTAGTGTTAGAAAGTTGCATCAAGCTGACAGATTCTTATTAAGAGCAGACTTGAATTTCTTCTATCAGATTCCAAAGTCCATGAAAATTAGATTGACCTATAATTGTGTGACAAAGAATTAAATTCTCTCTAACTAGAAAAGGAGGTATGAAGAAACATACAAGCTCAGCAAGTAATATACTGTACTGAAGATAAAGTTTCTGTCTTTGAAGACATATGGTGAGTCCTCTTGACATCAGGGTGAAGAGAAGGAGTTGGTATGAAATATATTCCATTAGTAGTGCCCACTGGACAAATTGTACCTTTTCATTGACAAATGTCCCTCTTTAATGTGGTTTTTGCCTGGATTTCCTTATTACCTGTATAATTCTTGTTATAGATATGCAACATACTTTTTTCCTCTATATTTCCAGAATTGCTTTATTTTTATATGTGGCTTGCATAGCCTGTAATTTATGTAGTATACTCAATACATACTTAACAGTGATTTTATGAAATTTGAATTAACCTGGAGGCAAACATCCCAGATACAAATCATGGAAGCAGACATAGAAAGCTTTTCAGAGATTGGATAGAATAAATACAAAGTTTGGAGAGAAAATAAGAGAATCTACAAAACATTTCCAATTTTCAGAGCATATATTATAAGAAAAATATGAAACCCTGAATAGATTCATTTGAAACAGTGTGATTTAGAGAGAAAATAACTGGAAAAGGAAACAGGGTATCCATATTTGAGTCTTGGCTCTATTGCTAACTCACAGTAACCTTTGAAAAACTCCAAATGATTCATAGACATCTTTTTTAAAAATAGGGGCTTCATACAGAATTAGAGTTCTTAATTTTCTTGAGCCATGGACCACTTTCAACTAAATACAGCTATTGAATTTTTTTTAAGTTCATAAACTTCAAGTTTAAAATCTCCAAGTTCTCCTCACCAGTTCTGATACAGTCCAACCAATATGTTATTTTTAAATCCAATTTTTTAGTATTTTCTTTCTTTCAATATATTTCAATAAACAAAAATTCATTTTTATCCTTCCTTTTTTCCCATAACTACTGAAAAAAAGAAGTAAAACCCTTTGAATAAATATGCAAAATTGAACAAAAATGATTCCCATATTGATTTTTCTCCAAAAATGTATATCTCAAACTGCCAGGAGTTAGGAATCATTTTTCTTTCTTTCTTTCTTTTTATTATTATTATAGCTTTTTATTGACAAAACATATGCATGGGTAATTTTTCAACATTAACCCTTGCAAAAACTTCTATTCCAACTTTTCCCTTCCTTCCCTTTTCCTCCTCCCCTAGATGGCAGGCAATCCCATACATGTTAAACGTGTTAAAGTATATGTTAAATACAATATATGTGTACATATTTATACAGTTCTCTTGTTGAACAAGAAAAATCAGATTTAGAAAGAAGATAAAAACCTGGGAAGAAAAACAAAAATGCAAGCAAACAACAACAGAAAGAGTGCAAATGTTATGTTGTGGTCCACACTCATTTCCCAGAGTTCTTTCACTGGGTGTAGCTGGTTCTGTTCATCACTGATCAGTTGGAATTGATTTGGTTCCTCTCATTGCTGAAGATAGCCACTTCCATCAGAATTGATCCTCATATAATATTGTTGTTGAAATGTATAGTGATCTCCTGGTTCTGCTTATTTCACTCAGCATCAGTTCATGTAAATCTCTTCAAGCCTCTCTGAAATTATCCTGCTGGTCATTTCTTACAGAACAATAATATTCCATAACATTCATGTACCACAATTTATTCAGCCATTCTCCAATTGATGGGTATCCACTCAGTTTCCAGTTTCTAGCCATTTCAAAAAGGACTGTCACAAATATTTTTGCACATGTGGGTCTCTTTCCCTTCTTTAAGATCTCTTTAGGATATAAGCCCAATTATACCCCAAAGAGATACTAAAGAAAGGAAAGGGACCTGTATGTGCCAAAATGTTTGTGGCAGCCCTGTTTGTAGTGGCTAGAAGCTGGAAAATGAAAGGATGTCCATCAATTGGAGAATGGTTGAGTAACTTGTGGTATATGAATGTTATGGAATATTATTGTTCTGTAAGGAATGACCAGCAGGATGAATACAGAGAGGACTGGCGAGACTTACATGAACTGATGCTGAGTGAAATGAGCAGAACCAGGAGATCATTATATACCTCAACAATGATACTGTTTGAGGATGTATTCTGATGGAAGTAGATCTCTTCGATAAAGAGAGCCTTAATTGATCAAAGATGGACAGAAACAGCTACACCCAGAGAAAGAACACTGGGAAATGAATATAAACTGCTTACATTTTTGTTTTTCTTCCCGGGTTATTTATACCTTCTGAATTCAATTCTCCCTGTGCAACAAGAAAACTGTTCGGTTCTGCACACATATATTGTATCTAGGATATACTGCAACCCATTCAACATGTAAAGGACTGCTTGCTATCTGGGGGAAGGGGTGGAGGGAGGGAGGGGAAAAATCGGAACAGAAGTGAATGCAAGGGATAATGCTGTAAAAAGTTGCCCTGGCATGCGTTCTATCAATAAAAAGTTATTAAAAAAAAAAAGAATATAAGCCCAATAGTAACACTGCTGGATCAAAGGGTATGCACAGTTTGATAACTTTTTGAGCATAGTTCCAAATTGCTCTCTAGAATGGTTGGATGTGTTCACAACTAGGAATCACTTTTCATCATTGATCCTTTTAGTCACATCAACAAACATTTCTTAAACACAACTCTGTTCAGGGACTGTGTTAGTCAATGGAAATAGAAAGAAAAGTAAAAACAGTCTCTGCCCTCAGGATGCTCACTTTATAATGGGGGAGACAACATGTGAATATCTAGATACATATTCATTATCATCATTTATACCATACTTATCATGGTATAATGCTTACCACACACTGTGCTGGGCGCTACAAATAAAATCGCATTTCAACCACACAACAATACTAAGTAGTAGGTACACTTATTATCCCTCTTCTACAGGTGAGGAAACTGAGGCAGACCAAGTTTGAATAACTTGTTCAGAATCACACATACAAGATACATGTATGTTTTGTATACTATGCATGTAAATGTTAAATATACATACAAATACACATTAATATATACGCATATGTGTGTATGTGTGTATGTGTGTATGTATAAAATTTCAGAGGAATAGGCAATAGTAGTTGGCAGTCTGGGCAAGATTTCCTGTGAAGGTAGGATTTAAGCTAAGTCTTGAAGGAAGCCAGGGAAACTAAGATGTGGAAATAAAAGATAAAACATTCAAGAAATAGAGGACAGCAAGAACTGAAGCATAATAAAGGGAAGAATCATACTGATATTTCTGTTTAGTCACGTCTGACTCTCCATAACCCTATTTAAGATTTTCTTGGCAGAGATATTAGAGTGGTTTGCCATTTCCTTCTCCAGATCATTTTATAAATGAGGAAACAAAGGCAAAACAAAGGCAAACAGGGTTAAATGGCTTGCCCAGATCACTCAGCAACTAAGTGTCTGAGGCCAGATTTGTACGTGGGTATGCCTGATTCAATCCATTGCACCACCAGACTGCCCCTACTATGTTGAAGGAACAGTAACCAGGGGTATCTAATTGTATTTTAGAGTATGTGAAAGGAAGTCTAAGAAGATTCAAAAATAAAGAAGGAAAAGGTTATGAAGAATCTTAAATTTTTTAATGAAGATTTTATATATGATCATGGAGATAACAGGGAATCACTGGAACTCATGGGTGGGAGAACAGCTTAGAAAAATTATCTTGGCAGCTGAATGGAAGAGTGGGGACAGACTTGAAGGAAATGAAATGAATTGAAAGGGATTGTAATAGCCCCAGCATAAGATGATAAGAGTCAGAACCAGGATGAAGTTATGACAGTGAAGAGAAAGGGTCATGTAGGAAAGATGTTGTAAAGGGAGAAATGATAAGATTTGGTAAGGGATCTGATAGGTAAGGCAAGTGAAAATTGAAATTGAGGCTGCCATTGAGACTATTGGGTCTCACCTATTGAGTGCATAGTGATTTCCTCATTGGTAATAGGTAAGTTCAGAAGAGAAGAAAGCATGATGAGGAAAATAATGAATTCCAGTTTAGACATCTTGAGTTTAGATGCTTGTAGAGCCCTTTAATGGATCTAATTGCCTTCATTACTCTTTAACACTCTTCAGAATGGTGGTACAGTATGGTGACTTGATCTTTGACCTTGAAAGATCACCTCAAGTCTTACCAAGGTCATAAATTATTATTGTAACTTTGGACAAGTCATTTAACTTCTCAATACCCCTAAACAACCTTCTAAGATTAAAAATGAGAGAGCTGGCACAGATACACATTCATACAAAAAATCATTCGACTGGAACACTCTATACTGATGAAAACATGGATTTATTTTTTTAAATCATGTAGATGTTTATTTTTTTATATGTGATTTTATTGCAAATGAATTTCATTCTTGGACTGAAATATGCTTTTTAAAATGTCCTATAATACTGTTCTTAAGGCCTGTGCCAGAAGACTAATTTATATGTTGGTAGTCTTGGATGTGTTGTAAAAGGAAGCCAAAATAAATAGAATTCAGATTAAACTTAATATCCCTTAAAGTTATGGTGTGTTTCAACAAGTCATTTGTTTACAAACAAATTTCTCCCAAACACTAGTTCTTGCTTCTCAATCTAAGTTACTTTACAAAATTAGGAAACAGTACACTTTATGTTATCTAGAGGTGTTTGAGGAACAAGGAAACATTGCTTCTCCCCAAAGACAGCTTAAACAAACTTAACATCCTCTTTCAATTGGATCACCAAACTTAATGGAAGTCACTGGTCTTACTCAAACCCTATTTGAATTTTTCCTCTCCAAATAGATATAAATGTAATAAGCTAGGTCCAGTGACTAAAGTTTGATTTAGCAGCCTCAATAAATCTACCTGCTTCCTCAACCTTCCTTCAAGCCATCTTGTTTTTCATAGAATGCTGGGGGAAGGGAAAGACAAACTCATTTAGAAGAGGAAAGTACTGTTCTGATTTATAAAAAAACACTTCAAAGCACTGTATAAATGTCAGTTATTATTATAAAAGTCTATTAAAGGATCTTGTTCCTTTAGGAAACAAAAGAGAGGGATTACAGAAAATGAGGAATTTTCATTAATGGAAGAACTTTTATAGTATCTGAGTAGAAAGGTAGGGTTCTTCAAGATCAGGAAAAAATATGTGGCACTATAATTAAAGGACAAGTTCCAGAGTCCTTTTATTCCTCATATATTTCTTTTTTTAAAGAAAATTACTCAACTATACTTTATTTGGTAGTCAATGTAAATGTTAAAAATCAATTTAAATGAAGTATCCTCAAATTATTAATTATTTATATTCCCATTGCTATTATCCACTTCTCACTTATGTAGAATACTACTTTCAGTTTTGATTAAATCAAATCTACGTCAAAATAAATTTGGGGAATAATATCCTATAAACTCCTGTGTAAAGGGAGTTTGCAGATAGAAGTCAATACTAAATTATAAGGAATGGATGTAAAAGCATGTAATATTTTTAAAAACAATTAGCAGCTTCTAAAGTTATTATTTTATATGTATGATATATAGCTGCACAAATATAAACAGCCAATAAGTATTTAAGAAGCACTATGTGCCAGGCACTTAAAGTATGAGAAAATAGACAAAGCCAAAATATAATTTTTGCCCTTTGGGAACATAAATATGTGATCTATATCTCTACATACCTATATCTCTATACATATAGTTATGTGTGTGCCAAGTGTCTACATATAGTCAATAGTCAAACACTCATTAGGAACCTACAATGTTTGTATATTTAAGGTACATATATGCATATATATTTACACACACACACATATAACATTTCTAGGGAGCTTTCTATGTGCCAGGCACTGGGTTTTACAATTATCTCATTGGATCCTCACAATAAAGCTGAGTCCAGCTTCTATCATCATGTTCATTTTACAGATAAAATTAACAGAGGTAAACAATATTTAAGTGACTTGCCCAGGGTCACATATCTAATAAGTGTCTTTTAGGTTTTCCTGACTCGGAATCCAGTGCTCAAACCGCTGTTTCACCCATACACAAAAAAGAATAACTTCAGAAGCTGCTAATTGTTTTTCTTTTATACATTTCTACACCCAGAATTGTGAACTATCTTTTTGGAGTTTTTTGTTTTTAACGTTCAGTTCTGTCTGCAAAATCCTTTAACACTGAGGGCTTACAGAATAGAATTCCAAATAGGAGAGAGGGAGGGAAGGAGGAGGAGGAGGAGAAGAGACAGAGAAAAAGGGAGTGAAGGGGGGTGGGGAAGGGAGGAAGGGAGGGAGAGAAAGATAACTGCTGAATATATATGTATATGGATATGCGGCTATATGTGAATGGATATATATACACACACATATGCACATACATATAATCATCTCCATAAAGCCATCAATAATATAGATCCACACATATACATGTAAATACACACACGTGTGTATGTATGCATGAGTATATATACATGGATGCGTGTACAATCAGCATTTCTCCAAAAGGAAAAAAAGCCTCATCCCATTTCAGAAAGGGATGAAATAAAATCGTCTCCCCACTTCCCACTTTCTGCCCTCATGCCCGCTTGTATATCACCAGTAATGGTTTCTGCCTGCTGTAAATTACATTAAATGCTCAGAAGCGACTACTGCTGCCGCTTGACGGCTTGTAGAAATTACCTCCGTAGCCCGCTTTGTAAAGGCGAAGGAGGAAACCCCCGCCACCGCTGTTTGGCAGTGCTGCAGCGGTTGTTGATGTAATCTCCTTGCCCAGCGGTGTTCCCCTTCTCTTCCAGCTTCCCCACCCCCTTTCCTCCGGCAGACGGAGACAGAGTGCAACTCTCCAGCCAGAATAAAGGCTTTTTGTAACTCGATACCTTTGCCCACTAGTGCTGAACTGCTGGAGGGCGGGGGGCGGAGGTGGGGGAGGTGACGGGTGCCCCCCTCGCCATTAGTTTCTCTCGGAATCGTGATCTCTCCTTTTCCTCATCAAGCCCCTTACTCCCACTGGGGCCTCCAACGGAGGCGGCTGCTGCTGCTATCACAGCTGCAGTCAGAAGTGCATCCCAGGCTATGGGAGCTCATTTGGAAAATGCAGGTGGTGCTCCTCTGGTGTGTCCGGCCCCTACAGTCCTGGACCTCACACACACACACACACACACACACACACACACAGCACTAGTTGAACTGAGGGTTCTATCCTCGCCCCCTTAACATTTAGAGAATGGAGGTGAGAGGTTTGGAGGCAGTTCTTTCTCTCCCATCGCCCTCTCCTCATTTAAAGGAATTCGAATAGGATATTTTTGGTGGCAAGAGGCACCTTATTATTTCCGCTAGGCTGTGTTGTGTACCTCGGATTTTAATCTCCTTGCAGGAAGCAAGTCGAGCAGCTTGGGGGTGGGGTCGTGGGTGCGAGTGGAAAGGCTTGGACCTCTTGGGAAAGAGACAGGAAGACTTTGTTGGGAGACTGGAAGGCTCGTCTTCAAAGCCTTGGTCAATCTCCCGCCCAATCGTCCTAACCTAACCCTAGCCTTGCTTGCGGAAGGAACACCTAGGAACTGTGCTGGCGGTAGCAGTCACCAACAACAGCAGCAGCAATAGCAGCAGCAATAGCAGCAGCATCGGGTGAGGGCAGCAGACGTCTGAGCGTGCTCAACGTCCCCCTCCTCTCCCTCCCTCACGGGAGAAGACAGCAGTATGAATTGGAACTCTACATAGAGAGAGACAGACAGAGAGGGACGGAGAGGAGGAGGTGGGGAAACAGCTGAAGGGACTGAGCAGAAGGCGGAGGAGGAGAAGGAAGAGGAGGAGAAGGAGAGCTGCGATTTGATTGCGTCTCCCTCCCTCTCCCGGGCTGGGCTGCTTGTCGCTGATGCTCTAGGTTCGCTGAGAATTTGCAGCAGGGAGTGCTACCGGGAAACCTGATACAATAAGGCTTCCTTTCCTTCGGTTCCCCTGCTCCCACCCATCCATCTACCCAGAGAACACCCTATCCTCTCTGAGGGAGAAGAAGAACCAGAGAGGAAAAGATAAGATTCCTAAGGTGCTTTTTCTTTTCGAGTCCCTCGCCTGACAAAGAAATCGATCCTATTCCCAATGGCTCTTATTATGGAACCAGTGAGCAAATGGTCGCCGAGTCAAGTGGTGGACTGGATGAAAGGTAATTCCAATGGTTCAGATTGTGAGGTTTGGGAAGAAAGGGGAGGGGGACGGAGGAAGAATTCCATTTTTCAATTAATTTGTCATATCTTCTTTAGTTTAGGAATACTCTGCAGGGCATGGCTAATAGGTATAGAAATGCGTCTCCTCAGAACCTAGGCATTTGTTTTGTATTCCTAATGGAACCTCTTCTGGCCCAGAGACCTACGATCCTCCCTCCTCGCCCCCAGCCCTGCCATCATTTTGAATGATCTCAGAGCTGGAGCCTTCCTTGACTATCCATTAATATATCCTCATTCTCCCCCCCCCCCCAACTACACAATCCCCATCTTTTTTTTTTTTTTAATTCAGTCCACCAACCTGGGGCCCTCTCTCTTCCTACCCTTGAGTGTAAGGCAGGTGTGTTTACCGGAGATGAGGTTTTTTTTTTTTTTTGGGGGGGGGGGGGGCGTCCTACGGGAATATAGATCTCTTTTGCACAGATTTTGTCCCAGTACACAGAAAACACATGACAAATCCGTGCCACGGGGGAGAAATCTTATTGCTGGCGCAGAGCTTGCCAGGGATAGAGCCAATCTGAGGATACTGGTGCGGGGGCGAAGAGAAAGCTTAGACTTTCAAAGTAATCTGTTGTCTCAAGCAGGTAGCAAAGCGTGGTTTATCTGTGTCGCTTTTTAATCGTGTTTACTGCTATTTTCCTCTTCCCCAGTTACAGGAATACGAAGGAAAATCACTAATGTGAGAGTCCTTCAATCTGTTGTTTTTTGGTCTCATTTTTACCTTCTAAGATCCCAAATACCCATAGGAAATCTCTCTCCCGATTACCTTTTCCTTCCCCCTCTTTTTTTCCCTCCTTTTCTTAGTCTCTTTTCCCATCTTTCCTCCTCCTCCCTCCCACCCCCCGACCCTTCTAATTTGCTATTTCGGGACAAATAGGAACACTAGTTCCGAGGCGATACTTAGAAATGGTGAGGCGCTTCAGCGGTATTACGACTGGTGTCGCGAGTGGTGGTAATAAACGGCAGAGGCTGCAGGGCTTTCCCCAGAGTCCACGCAGAGGATGCTCACCGAGGCTCTGGCGAATTGCTCTGCTTTGTGATGCACGAAGCGAATGGGATTGAAGAGACACTGTTGGATTTCCCCCAGGGACCCTCCAGGCAGGCCGAAATCAATTGTTTTCAGTGCTGCCAGTTCACCCCCTCTGTCATCTCCTCCCCTCTTGGTTCACTGCAGATTGGACTCTTGGCCAAAAAAACACAAGTCGCCGGTGGTTTTTTATGTGGTCCTTGATGATACAGTGTCAAGAGCTACCGAAGAGTATTTTCTCTCTTTCTTATTTGCAATCTTCTCCCCGCCCCCCCATCTTCATATGTTATTGCCTCCTCTTATCCACATTTGTCATTTTTAGTATTGGATGTAGACATCCATTAGATGTAAATAGCCAATCCTAATTGGATTTTTTAAAAGACAGACTTCTTAAGAATTGGAGTTCATTTCAGCCATCCCTGTCTATCCTAGGACCTTTTTACAAGACTAGTCATTGCTTCCCCACTTCACCACCCTCAACAACAAAAACAAAATCTCTTATTACTTACTACTAAAATGTTATATAGCTTGAGGGGAGAAAGGGATTTTATCTGGAACCACATAACATGTGTCTTTTATAGGCTAATGTAAGTCCACCAACAAGGATCATAGTTTAGTTATCCAAAAGTATAAATGCTCCAGATGGAAGCTGATAAGGCTGCTTATAATTTATCATTCATGAATATACTTTAATGCAGAGATACTGTAGCTTGGCTTTCTGTGCCTCAGGTGAGTAGTCACAGCCCAGACAATACTGGAAAGATTTCTTCTCTCCTTCCCACTCCCCATATGTAGCTCTTTTCCCTTTCTGTTAATTTCTTATTTCTTAGGGTAGAATTTTTTCTTATATATTTTATCTCTCTCCTTCTTTCCATTTAGTTTGCTTTTCTAACCCATTTGCCTTTGTTGTTGTTTTTTTTACCTGATTCTTCACTTGTATACTTTTTGTTTTTGCACTTCATCTTCCCTCCTTGGAAATTTCCCCTCTCTCAGTGCTACAGCTATTCCTTCTAGATAAAAAGAAGCTGTGCTTACCTTCTTCTATGGCAAGCAGGTCCTACTCTTCAAGTAAGGAATATTATGACACATGGGAAGTGAAAATGCTGAATTATTAATTGAATAAATAAATATTCCTTTGTAATTGATGCAAAGCTTACTTCAATTTGAGTCTCTGGCTAAACTCCCCAGAGACAAACTATTTTGACACCATGGATAGTCATATTTCCTGTATAAACACAGAGTTTTTTCCTCCCTCACAAATTCCCATGATGCTCCTAGGCAGAGTTTTGGGGGCATCATGACACTGATCCTCCATCTTCTCTCCCCTCTTCCAGAAAAATACAAATTCTCCATTCCCAAAACTACTTTGAAGAAAACTCTCAAAGTTTAAGGACACTGGCACAACTCCAAAATATTATAAATATGTTGTGTCAATACTTTGTAATCCTTATAGAACACTAGTTATCTATTTAAAATCAATTCTTTTTGAACTGTCAGAAATTTGAAACCAGGATAACATTTTTCAGCCGTTATATAAAATGGATATTGTAATTTTGAAGTTGGAGAACAGGTTTTAGTACCTGTTGGTGAAACTTTACAAAGGGACTTCAAAAGATAAAAGCAAGGCACCTGAGAACCAAAATCATGGAATGCATGCACATCTGAATTGGAAAATTGAAACAAATATTTGAACGATTCAGGTTTCAAGCCACTTATTAGTAATATAATTGCCACTTAATGATAATATAATTAACTGATATGAGGACTTGGATTCTTCTCTGCAGATTTCTTATGTCATCACAGGGTATGACTATTTGAGTTTAGCTATAAGTAGGATTTCATCAGAAAAACAGTAGCTGAAACACTTCTTACATTACCCTATTACTTACTTTCCTTTCTCTGAGCCTCTTCCCAAATGAATTTTATTATAGAGCATAGGGAAAATAACTTTTAATTCCTGCCAGAGAAATATTAATATTTAAAACTTCACTTTAATTTAGGCTGCAGCTGTGGTATGGATCAATCATGTTCAGCATTGCATATCTTTTTATAAAGGCAGCACCAAAGGATGAATATGACTGGAACAACTGCAGCATTGTGGGAGTTCTTCACAGCATGCTACACCCTACTAATATGACAGTTTCATCATCCTTAAAATGTAAATCAGATAGCATATGTTTTCAGATATTCACAGCCATAAATAGTTATAACTATGCAGCAATGCACACACTTAGTGTTCATTCTTAAGTACTTTTACATTTGTTAAACTGAAAAGAAACCATTAAACAACCATGGAAAAAATGAAATGGCCATATATTTCTATGAATTACACTTGCTGTATAAAAGTGACACCTGAATTTAGCAATCAAAGCAAAGAGAAAAGGATAAAATCAAAAGTGAAAAGTTGCTAAAATTAATAACATATACCACATTTTGTTTAAAATAATTTTATTAAATATAGTTTTGTGTTAAGAAATAAATATGTAAATAAATTACATGACAAAAATTCAGTCTGTTATAGAAGAAATTCATGAAATATGCATAGTAAAGATCTGTATATTACACATAGTGGGTACTTAATAAATGTTATTGATTAAATGAATGAATGGATTTCATTCTGCACTTGCCGATTTTTTGAACTATTTACTTCCTTATACACACACACACACACACACACACACACACACACACGCACATATCATTTACTGCTGAAATCTATACCTTAATTCATTGTCCATTGATTCCAAAAATTTTATAAGCCTGGTGGCAGTGTTAGTTCTAGAAGAAATATCAGTTGCCTGTGCATTAGGAGTCAGAATCCACAATTGCATGTGGATCATGCAATCACCTAAAAATGATCATGCTTTTTTACATGAATTTCTGAAAATAGCTCATGAGTCTAAAAATAATTATTTTAAGCCTTAAGTCTTTAAGTTGAGAAGAAATTTTTCAAATTGAAGGCAAATGTTGTATTTGTATGGAATTTAATTACTTGAATTTGTACTTTTATGAGATCTAAACATTAACAACATTGCAAAAGCAGTAAATAAATTATTACACATAAATCACACATAAATAAATAATTATACAAAAGTGTAAATAAATTGACTCTTGGAGATTTAATACTCAAACAGAGCTTTACTATCAAAAATATGCTAACTTCAAAGTGTTTTATTATCTTTGATTTCCTAAATTGTTTAACTCTTTGAAATATTGTTCATGTCTGCTTATTTTGACACACATCATCAAAATCTTTGCCAGAGTATATTTTACATATAATTACCAAAACTTCCTTTTTCTTCCCTTCCAGAGTACTATCCCCATCTCACAGAAAATAAGCTATATATTAAAGCTAAAATCATTTCCTATAATAATTTTCCTCCTTAGAGATCAAATCTGAAGGTTTGATTATTGCCTGCTCAAAATCATTTATTCTCACTTAATCTGGTTTTTCTCATTTCCCTCTATACCTAAGTGGATACACTGGGCTCCCTACTAGTCCGCACTTCTTATTCTCCAACTATTTGGTCTTGAAACAATTTCCTCATTTCCTTTCACATACCATATTTCTGCCTTCAATTCACAGCTTCAGGTATAAAAATTATACTTTAGAGAATGAGCACAAGTATGACTGACTTTCTCCTCACCAGTTTTATCTGTATGCATGTACTTATATTAATTTCTCAAAAGTTAACATTCTCTTTGAAAGCAGATATATTTCTATTCCTTATTCTTTATCCCTAAGTGTTTACTACTATTTCAATAAATACATATTAACAGATAAAATGGCTTTTAAGAGCATCATTTCTATTCAGTATGATATTGAAAAGACTATCTTGAATGTCTTCTTCTAATTGATAATCCAAACAGCATGTTTTAATTAATTTTAGTTTAATCTCATTATATTATGGCTCATAGTTAAAGTTATTCACAGTGGGGAAATGATCAAGGTTAAAACCGATTACTTTTTTGCTTTCTCTCCAGGGAAATAAAGTATTTGCAATAGGAAAAATGAAATAAACAAGAGCATAAATGTAAAATGCGGTAGAGAGAGAAAATATATTTATAAGGACATTTCTGTCATTTGGTTTTCCTTAATAAGGCTAATTATACTTTTTCTCTCCTTTTTTTCTTATGCATTTTATTTTATTTTCATCTAGAGCAAAGGTGAACTTTATCTTAATCTTAGTTTTATAAAGGAAAATAATATTTTCAGCAAATATTTCTTGGTTAAAAATTAATATCTAGCAAGAATTTTTCTTTGCTTGAAAATAAGTAGGGTAGAAAATGCTATATGTTACATATAATGTTATTATAAACACAGAACTTATCATATTGATCTATATTCTTATTTACTTCTGTAAACACAGATTCTCTTCTTTTTTCAATCCTTTAGTGAATAGCTTGTTTAAAAAAAATATTCATCAGTCATTTTAGGTTTTGATATTTTTTGCAATAGGAATGTTATTATTTATGTTACACAAAGCATGTATTCACCCTGTCCATATTGAGGAATAGAATTCATAAAGATAGAGTTTCATGGAAATGGTTATTAAATATGTCCTACGTAAAATACTTAAAACATTGTGTGCTGAATCAAGAGAGAATAGCATATGCAGATAGTTTCTTCTGACCATTATGTAATAACATTTATTTAGTACTTCTGTGTGTCTGGAGCTGTGATGGGACGGCTATTCTGTGTGTTTTTAGTGCTTATGATTTAAAATGAAAAATCAATGCAAGGACATACAGACACAGAGGTGACAGTCCAATTGCCAACTGATAAATTAAGTAAAGAATAAGAATTGGCATTACAAAAATGCATTAAGTGCAAGAGGCATGCTAGTAGAAAATGAAATTTTGTAGTCATAGAGAGGGAAGATAATGCTTAACTCTCAGTTAAGATAGCATTTGTTAAGCATTGGAATTTCAACAGGTATGTGAGTATCAGAAGGAAAGGTAATACCAAAGCCATATTCAAAGATGAATATACTGTAGGAATAGGGCCATGCCACAAAACTCTATTTAAGTGAGATGATTACATCAAAGGACAATATATACATTTCCCACATTAAAGGGAAGAAGAGGACAGAAAAATAAGGAAAGTGATAAAGATTAAATAGCACAAAATAAAATCTACATTTCACAAAAACAGAAGGCCTGATATAATATCCTCATTTTAAATAGATTCTGCATTACAGAATCATAGGTATCAAAATGTGCAGTAAAGAGTATACAGTGCTTTCTCCTATCAAAATTTAACCTACTTCTCAGTAATGATTTTGAAAAAATGCCAAAAAAGCAAGAAAAATATTATTTATAATGAGGGCCAAACCTTTAATTAATTTTGAATTTTATTGATCCAAGTTATTACATAAAGAGACCTAAGGTTTTTATGTAACTAATAATACTTTTATAATATCAGGTGTCATTCTTGCATCATTGTTATTCAATTTTTTTTTTAGCTCAGCCATAATATAGTCAAATGTTTGGCTTTAGATAAGGTTTCCCTATATCATTGATTGCATTGCACAGTGCTTAATGTATGAGAAATAATAATGATATTAAATAATATATTTAGAAGACTGAGGACTTCTATAGATAAAAATTCAAATCAGTACCAAAAAAAAAAAAATCTAAGGAAACCAAATACCTTTTTTTATTTTAATGACAGTATCATTATAAAGTATCTGATTAATGACATTTTCAGCCAGATTTACTATTTCAGGTGACAGCTGAATACATAATGAATAAACTCATAGTTACCAGATGAACTGGGTAGAATGGTGATTTCTCTTTTTAGGATGGAATTCATTTTCTTCTACTCAGTATTATAAAAAATACTTTCTATCCAGAAGAGGGCATGATATTTGAAATCTTTTTAAATGAAAAGAAAATCCTTAAACCAGCTTCTCACAGATGGCTAAACAGAATGTCAATCAGTTAGTCCTTTTTCCTTTTGAGAAAGCCTATGAAGTTCATTACCATTCAATTTGAATTCCTTGTAAAGAATTTTTTTAATTACATCGCAGACCTGAGACTCATGACCTAATATGCCTGTTTAGTTTAGAAATCATAATTACTTGATGTAATCCTAACTCAAAATTGAGATACCATCCCAAAGACCCCAAGTTGTGATTAGACTTATTTTCTTTGGAAACATTTATCATTTAATGGATTATTAACACTTTTTTTTTGCTTATCCTGAGTTACCAATGTAGCTCTGCCACTGCCAGCTCAGAAATAGTTTTACTTATAATTTAAAAATTAAAATACAGTCATTCTCAAGACAATGTCAGTTTTGAAAATATTTTATTAAATATTTTGAAAAGCCATCTGCCTTATTTAAGAATTCAATGATAGCATTAAAGACAATAAAGATCTTATTAGCTTGTCTCCATGTACCAAAAAATTCTCAATTGCCCTCTTGGTTTTTAATATTGTAAAATATTTAAGAGCATTTTTATAGTCTAGAAACATGAACATCTTTAATTTTTTAATTAACAAAATGAAAAGAATAGAAGATCTCTTTGGCCTAACGAAAAATGTAATCTTTATTATATATAAAGTTGAAGTTCTATTTAAATTAAAATAATGCATAATGGCAAAACAATATAAAATGTCATATAAGGAGTTGCTTATTCCAGCCTTATGTAATTTTGGGAAGTAATCTTAATAATTCTAATAAGTTTACTGAGAGTTTATTTTTTTTAAAGCTTCCTTGTTGAGACTGGAGGTGTTAAAAAGTCTGGAATAAAACTTTATTGTAAAGCTGAATGTCATTTGTCCCATGTGTGAAGGGTTCAAATGAACATAACATCATTGGCCAGTATATGTGTTAAAAAAAAAAAAAGATATCCCTAAGAATTTATCATTCTTCAAATCTCAAGTAGGTATACTGAAAATCTTTAAAATTGAATTATGGATTTATGAACTTTTAGTGATATATCACTTATTAGAATTAAATGGTTTTTTTCTATCTTTGATGTACATTGAAAAAGTTAACATAATGAAACATGAAAACAGCTTCATATGGTATCAAATATAAAACATTTATTAAGTGCCTACTGTGTACTAGCAATTAAGAGAGATGCAAAGTTTAGATAAGACAGTCTAACAAAGTTAAATAAGACAGGATGAGACACCAAAAAAGACTTTTATAAAATAATTTATGATGGATGCTATATGGGTTGCATGCCAAAAGATTTCTGGTTGTGGTGGAATTTGGAAAGAGTTTCAGATTGGATAAGATTCTATTCAGGATTTTATTTGTTTAAGAAGCTACTGTTCTGCCTGGCAGAGCATTTTATTTGACTTTGTTGATAATGTATTTTAAAATTTAATCTTTAAACTTTCATCTAACTACTCAGATTTCATCTTAAATTATAGTAATTATCTCTTAAAGATTACTCTCTTCTCTGACTATTCCAATAGACCAATTTCAAAGAAAAACAATATGTGTTATAGGTTAACTTCTCCAAAATCCCCCCTCAAAAATTATAGCTATTATTTAAAATTGATTTAGCCTTATAGACATTCCAGACACATACAGAGATGATTTTCAGTATCACAATTTAATGTGATTAAAAAACTCAAACTTAAAATGGAATTTGTGTAAAATGGCAATATTTAGGTCTCGATGTTGTCACATCATCAACTAAAGAAAATAAATTTAGTGTAATGGCACATGTGCTTTGGGCTTATTTTGAGGTTATTCAGATTGAAGTTCATTACAATGAGAAAGTTAAAAGTGTAAAAAAGGATGTATTTTCACTGCTGGTTTAATCATCTTCTAGGAAGTGAATTTTATTAGCTTGACTAATCAGTAGAAAAGGTATTAGAAAGAAAGAGCTTTCTGATAGTTTTCTTTTTCATTTGAACATTTTGTTCTGTTGGTTTAAAGATGATTCATAAATGTGTGTATATATGTTAATGTTTGTACACACACAAACACACATATACACATATATATGTATATACATATTATGTATATGTATACATATTTCCTCAAGGAATTTCTAGAAAAGGGCAATTGTAAGTTTTAGTGGGACAGCTAGGTATAACACTAAGACCACTGGAATTGAAATGAGAAAAACAAATTCAAATCCTTCTTTGGACATCTTTGGACAACTACTAACAGTGTGATCTTGGGCAAATCACTTAGCATCCCTCAGTAAATTATTTTATTTGTAAAATATAACTGATTAAGGAGGGGGAAGTTGAAGAGGAATGTTTTCATCCACATTTTTTCTTATCATTTTTCCAGCTATCATCCATTTTAATTTATTAATATAAATTAATTTAAGGGAAAGATATGATCTCTGTATGTTTTCTTGCAGTTGTTTTTAATGCTTCAATCAAGAAATCATTTTAAGAGGCTTTGTTAACTGATATTTTGCCTTTCATAGCATTTAATGTATATCAATGATTAAGCAATTTTACTGTAGAAAATCCATAGAATCACAGAATTTGAGAAATGGAGGGGATATCAGTAGCCACTTAGCCAAACTCATAAATAGTTGAATGCAATGATAGTTTTTTTTTAACTCCCTTAGGTTTCTTTGTATCATGATGGAAAGCACCCCAGAATATGAAATAGTAAATAAAAACTCTTGAGTCAATTAACATGTGTGCTACAGCTATATAAAATGTTTTAATATTTAAAGACTGATTAAAGGAAACTTCAGTTATCATTTACTTAGGCCATAGGCAAAAATTATTTCCTACCTCTTCCTGTCCCATTTGCAATTCTTGCACACATGTTTCAGGAAATCCTTGGCCAAATTCCCAAGAAGCTATAGCTGTATAGATAATTGATACTTATGTGCAGAGGCAACTCTTTTTATTTTGGAACTTATCAGATAAGAATGACTTATGGTTCATAGCCCAAGGCATTGAGTAAAAAATAAGGGTCTTCCAATAATGAGTCCAGCATCTAAGCCAATCATTGCCTCAGGATCCCAGATTTATATATTTGGGAATATAGCCAACAGGTGGTTTTCAGCGTCCTCATCAGTTTAAATATTGAAAAGTCCACAGCGACCTTGTGAAGTAGAAGAATTTGTTAGAAAAATGTAGCTTTTAAATTTTAGAACCTGGGTTTACAAAGCATAGAATGAATGCCTTGAAGTTAACAGCCTTTATATTGAAATAAATCTGTATTTTAGATAGCATTAAGCTTCACAAAACTTAAAAGAATCTCTTGAAAAATTTGCAGAAAAATGGTAAGGAGAAAAGTAGAATTTGACATAGGACCAAAAAAATCTTTTGGGAATCCTGAGCTAGAGCATTTTCTTCCATGCTCATCATTTTAGTAATGGTGCTGAATGTGTATCAATTTTCCCAATCCCACTAATGTTGTTTAATTAAAAGATGACATAATATCATAGGATTTAGAACTGTAAAGAATCTTAGAGGACAGCTAGGCCAACCCCTTCATAATTCAAGGAACCTGAGATCTAGAAAGCTAAATGATTTGCCTAAAGCAAGTCACTAGTAGTAAATTATAGAGTTAGGCTTCAAAACCAAGTCTCTGACTTTAAATAAAACAAAATTCCACTGTGCCAAGCTAAAACTTTCTTATTCAGAAGCTCATTCTTGTTACTCTGGTGTCACCATATTTTTTTTCAGATTACCATATAAATTCACATATATAACTATGAGTAATTATTGGCATGTTGAATCACCTCATAATGACAAGTTTTCTGACATGCATGTGATAAAGTTCTTTTTTCTTCTAGTTTTACTTCAAACACAATGCCTTGAAATTATTTATGGTAAAACCTCATTGAAAGGCAAAATGATGAAGAAAATCTTTGTTAATCGATTTAATAATGCACAATAAATTATAAAGAGAATGAATATCATAAAAGACTTATAATTCAATGTAGTGCAATTTAGTCCAGATCTTGCTAAATCAAAGATAACCACTACTTATGCTATACTACCACTCATCTTTTCTTCTTCAGTTACTACTGCTATCATCCTAGTAGAGAACTCTGCAAGTTCTCCTAAACATTCTCCATGACAAGAAAGGCATGTTCATGTGAATTAAAAACAGTTTTTGAGTTTCCACCCAGATTTGTTGAGAGGTATCACTGTATTGAAAAAATATCATAGGATCACCCCCAAAAGTTTTGCTTGAAGTTTTTAATTACATCAATCTCATTACTGAATTTGGTGCATTTTCCACTCTCTGCATTTCTTTTTAAGTAACTTAATAAGTTATTCTGTGTTTTAAAAAAAACAACTTATTGGCCAACCAATGGCAATAAGTCTTTTAAAACATGTCTAGGCTTGCACTCACATGGTAGATATACAATTGGTCATGGAAGCCCATCATTGGGCTCTCCTGGCCTAGCTTTTGACATACCAGAGCCATGCCTATGCTATAATAAGACAGTGTAGGAAGACTATCAAAACACAATAATTTCTTAATGTCATTCAATGATTAGTAGCCTTCTTGGAGTTGGCCTGTAATTCTGTTAGTGAAGTAGATTTCCACTTTTGAAAAAATAGTGACAATTTTGAAAATCAAGAGGAATTAAAATTATGGTTTGGGGTATTTTTGAGTATTCCCAATCTTCCTTAAAATTATTAAATACATGCTACCTTAAGCAATTTGGCAAAATATAAGCTTGCAGTTTTTGTAATATTGTTCCTTTTCAATACAATGATCTAATTTTATATTTTAAATAAAATAGGTTCTCCATTGTATATGACTGACATAGTAGGTTGAGCAAAATATAAGCTTGCAGTTTTTGTAATATTGTTCCTTTTCAATACAATGATCTAATTTTATATTTTAAATAAAATAGGTTCTCCATTGTATATGACGGACATAGTAGGTTGATATTTTAATTAGTTTGACTTTTAAAAAAAACTTTTTATTACAATGGGTTGCTTGCTGGAGAGAAGAGGGGAAAAAATTATATAAAAACCAATGAATTAGAAATATCTCTATAAAACTAAAAGAAAAATATAAAATAAAATAGTTTCTAATATCAAAGAAGATATTCAAAAGTCTAGAGATTTCAACCATCATGCTGATAGAATTGATTGTAATGATGATTACTAATAGAGATTTGAAGGATTGGAGATGGGAATTTGACACTAATTTTGTCCATCAGAGCTGTCAAAGTAGGATTATAGAATGTTTAGAGACCACCAAGTCCAATCTCCTAATTTTTACAGATGGAGAAATGGGGACCCAGTTAGGTTAAATAAACTTAGCATTCATATTACTGATCTACTCCTCTTAATGATAGAGCATCTTACCCTTTTTCCACCATATGATCATTGAGTACTTTTTTCTCAATTTATTGACATGAATTGTCAAATTTAACTTTAAGAAAAGAGTGAAATGAATCCAATTTAAAAAATGGAAATCTTTTATGTACAAGCAAAAAAATCTTAATATTTTATTTCTAATAGCTAGAATTTCACTACTGACATGTAATGTTCTCTTCTCTAAAATATTATGGTTTCTTGGGAGGCTTCTGGGAACAGCCTTTGTTTCAGTTCAGAGTAATAATCACCTCAAATACAGCCAGGAGTTAAAGTCCAAATCCTTTATTTTCTCTTTCAAGTATTGTCTCCTTCCTTGGGCCCGGTTAGCTTTCTTAGAGGCCTATCTTTCTCCTTGGGTCCGAGAGCTCTTCCCACTAGTCCTTTGCCTCTCCAGCTTCAGCTTCCAGCCCGCACAAAGGTGGAAAACGGAATGAATCTGTCTCCACCTCTGAGAATGGGCTTGTCCTCTCTGATTTGTGAATCTCCTGGACTCAATCCTGGTTGAGGCTCCTAGCTTATAAATGCTCTCTTAAAGGTGTGAATCCTGCAGAACTCCAATAAGTACTAAATACATTAGTGAACCAGAGAACTGTTAAGTACCATGCTCAATTAGATAATTATTGTCTCTATCAATTTCGGTGATTTAGCACCTTGTAAGAATTCTAACACTGACACTTGATTCAAAAATTGTTGATGTAAGAGTGCCCTCTAATTCTTGAATAAGTAAACTCTTGATAATTACACCTGAAATCTGATTTTTAACAAAGTTCAGTTTAGTGAAAATTTCATAATAATGAAGAAATATGGAAGTCCTTCCTGTGCTCAGTCTTTTATTTTATTCCATATCGAGCAATATACTTGTATGAACATTTTGTGCCTTCCCTCTTTGCAGTACATTGAAGATGTTTCACCAGAAATGAAAATACATCCTATCTTTCACTTCTGGTTGAAATAGCCTGTGTTCTGAATGACTCACCTTTTCATAGAATCAAGTTTTTTTTTTAGTGAATAAGAGGTACTGTAGCAGCTAGTTACATCCCTATTGAGAGAAATTCTGCTCCTCTCTGCTGTGATGACTTTGGTAATCAGGACATGAAGGTAAGCGTAGAAAATACTTCACATGTACTACTCAAGATGCAAATAGACTGGAGCATAAACTTGAACTGCTCAAAGAATAGATGAAGTCTTGTCTGATTTTTTGGTCCAAAAACTAACAAGACTTTTTGAGATAAAGATCATGAAAGAAGAAAGGGACTTTGCTGTTCCACACCTTTTGTTTAATTAGTTGCTCAGGCATTTTATTTATGTCCAGATCTTTATTTGCTCATTTGGGTTTTCTTGGCAAGGATACTGGAGTGATTTGCCATTTCCTTCTCCAGCTCATTTTACAGATGAGGAAACTGAGGCGAACAGGGTAAAGTGACTTATCCAGGATCATACAGCTAGTAGTGTCTGAGGCTGGATTTGAATTCAGGTCTTCCTGATTCTGGGTCTGACTCTAATCTGCTGTGTCACCTAATTGCCCATTTTATTTAATCATACAAGATTTTAAAAATAATAACAGCCTTTTTTATTTCTGCAAAAGAATATCTGTACCATTTAATGGGATCATAAATATTTAATAATTACTAATATTTAATAGTTATTTATGTAATAATGATAATCAGTAATTAATAATTATTTAGTAATAATAATTAACAAATAAATGTGTGTGAGCTATTGGTGTTGTGATTAGCTAGATGACCTATTAGAGCACTGGACTTGAGTGAGAAAGTCTTAAATTCAAATTTTGCCTTTAGATTCTTATTAAAGGTGAGACCTTAGACACAGTTTTTTTCTCTGACTCTCTCCTCATATGTTAAATAGGAGATTTGGACTCAAAAACTCTGAAGATCCCTTCCAACAAATAAATCTCAGATTATATTAGGTTTTTCGGATGTGTTCATATATACAAAGAATTTGTTTCAACATTTTTTTTTGAGTTTGGATGCAGTCACAATGAAGTTAGAATTAATAATTTAATTTTACGAATTTTTCTTAAGGTTGTAAGCTAATCACTTGATGTCTTCTTGTAGTTGAACAAAACTTTAGAATCCCATGATCTTTGATTGTCCATCCCAAAGAAATAAAATGGATTTTCAAAAGTAGGCCACATCTAAAGAACTCCACAGCTCTCTTAAAGAATAGAAAAGCAATAAAGACTATAAAACAACATAGGGGATTAAGTACTAACCTCAGAGAAAGTTTTGGATTCAAGTTCAGTCTCTGACTGATAATGGCCATATTACCTAGGGGTAACTGCAATCTCTCAGTGCCTCAAACAACTTTCTAAGACTAAATTGCACAATAATTGCTGATTTACATTAATTTGTTCATTTGTTTCAGTCATGTACTCAGTCTCTTTTGAGTTGTTGGGGTTTTTTTTTTTTTTTTTTTGGTGGGGGGGAAGGTTGAAGGATTGTTTTTGTCATAGATACTGGAGCACTTTGTCATTTCCTTCTCCAAATCATTTTATAGATAAGGAAAATGAGAGAAATAGCATTAAGTGACTTGCCCAGGTCACCCAGTTCCTAATTAACTGAGAGCAGAATTGAATTCTGAAGATGAATCTTCTTTACTCCAGGCCTGGTACTCCATTCACTTCACCCTTGTTTCTTCATTAGATAGACCTAAACTGATGAAATCACTATTCTTGTCCTCCCCCACAAAACAAAAAAGCTATATAAAATCTTATCATGGATGCTGTTTGTTGATTATTGAAAAGGATTTGACTTAATAGAGCAAAATGTAGTCTAAAAATATGACTTCGAATTATGTATTTTCTATGCATATGTTAAAATTATGTATGAGGCAATTTAGTACAGTGGAAAGAATACTGAATCTGGAGTGAGATTATGGGTTCAAATCTTGGCTCATCTACTTGTTACTTTTGTGATTTGGAAGAAAGGACCTCACCTCTCGTTTGTTTTTTTTTTTCCTCCTCTGTAAAAGGAGGCAATTGGATTAGATGGCTTCGAAGAGTTCTTCCAATTCTAAGTCTTATTCTCATGGTCTTTATTCCCAACTGTAGCAGACATACATCAATATTTGCTTTGCTAGGATATTGTTGGGGCTGAGAATTTTTCAGATTATGGTTTATTGAAGTGAAGGCAATCCTCTGACCTCGCTTAAATTTCTAATCAGGCAAATCAGTAGATAATGGAACTACAGCTAAATGCACAAAATAACTGATAGAATTATTTGCTAGCAATTTTTGTTTGTTAGGGTGAGTTGAAATGTTGATAACATAACAAAATACGATATGTTCATAACAATAGCATATGTAAGTTTTTTCAATTATTTATCAAGAATCATTTAAGAGGCTCTTATATAGTAGAAACTTGTTATTGTTTTTAAGTTTGCAAATACATATTCTTTTATGGCATTGGGCTTTGTCAACTATACATAACAAGGCATTTTTTGTGAGTGAGGCCACCACGCTGCCTAAGTATGAAAGAACTGACCCATTTTCAAAATGTAGCTAAGCTTTTGCCATGTAGTAGTGATTTGGAGTCCATGAGTACACTTGCAGTTTGGATAAGAGCTAGATGCTTGATGTCAATACATTTATACACTGAAGAATAGATGATAGGTAGACATAAATAAAATAATAATAAAGTAATAGATTGTGGTATATGTGACAAAAGAACTGAAAGTTGGAATGAGGAGGATAGGATCACAGAATGCAAAGCTTTTTTCTTAGGGACTGATGAAAAATTTGTTGTACTTGTGAAACTAATAACTTTTAGAATCAACATTTTGCAAACAGGTGGTCCTGCCATAGAATCTGTATCATGTTTTTATAAGTAAAAATGCCATATATAACTGGTAAACAGAATTTTTTTCCTTATGCAAATTAACCATCTTTTTTTCTGATTCTCCCATGGCATTCTTGTCATCAACAAAGAATGAGAGAGAGAAATGTTTAATTGGAAGCTGTGTGGAGACAAGATAGAATAGTAGCTTAAGAATTAATTAGTAAGTTCAGTCCTGTCCAGATGTTATCCAACCTCTTTGGAAAGCATAAATGGACTTTTTGAACTTATCCCACCAATTTGCCCAACTATGCATAGTTTATCTGAAAAAACGAGGGCAATTTTGACGTATCTAATCTATCATTTTAAGAAACTTTAAACCTTCAAATGAAATTCCAATGCAAGGGAAAGTCTTTTAAAATTGCCAACATTTTAAGCAACTGGGGACAGAGAGAATGATAACAAAAATTCAAATTCATCTGTCTGGCCTGGTCAACAAGTCAAAAAACATTATTAAGAATCTTTTGTGTACTAAATATTGTGCTAAGTCTTTGGATTACAGAGACTTGCATAAAATATTTCTTTTTTTCAAGGTCATAGTCTCTGCCTAATGGGCAACTAACCTTAAAGACTAGGGAGATCACATATCGAAAAACTATATCTACAGGATAAATTATTGTGATAATCAACAGAGAATAACATTACAGGTGATCTAATAAAAAAAAAAAGGTCATTTGTAGAAGGTGGGATATTAGCTGGGACTTGAGAAAATACAGGGATGTCAGGAGACGGAGATAATTCCAGAGAACTCAGTGAAAATAGAGATGGAGTGTTTTGTTCTAGGAACAAGAAGGAATCCAGATAAGATTTTAACTGGTAAGCATTACAGAGGTGCTCAGAGACACATTTTCTTTCTATCATTTTCTGATGGCTGCTAAGATGTAACTTTTGTGTCTAAGTTTCCTTGGGTAGGATTTGCTTTCAGATTTTTTTCCTTTATGATTTTAATCTATATTCAGATAATTTATTTCACTCTTTAGAAAGGGTTTACTTTTTGATTTTTTGTTTCTCAGTTCTTTAACCCCTTACTTTTTCTCAATGAAATATTTTCAAAGGTCCAGATTGCAAATAAGCTAAACGAAGTAACAAAATATAAGGTCATTATTGCCAAAGGCTTTTTGTCTTTGGTTATATTTAACATAAGTGAGCTATGAGTCTTACCCTATAAAGTGACTGTGTTATAGTTCCCTATTGCTTCTTAAAGTTGTCATATCCAATGCTCATTACTATTTTCTCAGTTACTATTAAATAATGTTCCATTCTTTTATCATCCTTATCTAGATTTCTATGAGAGCTTGATCATCATTGATGTGACCATGATGACTCAATTCATTGTTAAATATGAGCTCTGACAAAGAAGTCTATATAATAAAAACAATTGCCATTAGTACGCAATACTTCCATTCGGGTAATAGGAAGGCACTGGTTCTCATTGCAGAAAGAAGGAATTATCAAAAACAAATGAACTAAATCACTTAAACTTAGAGAACTGAAAACAGAGGAAACTCACTGGTCAAACAATGCCTTTTCTTATCATAAGAAATACTTATTAGTGATAATTGAATATAAAGTGATCTATTATGATTTAAAAGCAAATTTACCACATTATCTGTACTAGTTGATGGAGCAAAAATTTTTCTCCTGGGGCTTTTCCCAGCCAGTATTTGACATTTTAATATAAATAAGTGGTTTTTTTCTTCAGTCTTTTCATATTTTAGTTTTTTAACCAATTATATATTTCCCCTTTATTTCTCTTTTCCCTTCTCTTCTTTTTTCATTTCCTTTCTTTTTCTTGTATTCACCTATCCTTTCTTCTTCTTTTCCTTTTCTTTCTCTTTTTTTCTTTCATTTTTCTTCCTTTTGTTTTTCTCTTTTGCTTTCCTCCATTTTTGTTTTCTTTCATTCTGTTATTTCTTTTAAAAAACAACTGAATCTATTTCATCTAAGTTGTAAATGCAAAGGACTATTTAAAAATCCAATCCCATTATTGATAAGAGTAGGATTTTTGATTTGTTCTGTGTGCAACTTTTATTATGTCTTTTATTATGTAATCTAATGACTCATTTAGATACACACTTCTGATGAGTTCATCACTTTGATACCAGACTTAGAATAGATGCCTGATCAGCTTAGCATACTGCAGTTCGGAACCCAACTCAAGAGAACTGCCAGTCTCAGCTTCACAAGTAGCTGGGATTACAATTATGTGTCACCATGCCTAGCCTGTGGTTTCCAGTGTAATTAGAATCTCAGAGTTGGAAGAGCCTTAAAAGATAATCCAATCCCATTCCCTCCCTGCACCATCTACCTTACACTGGATCTACTCAAATTTGTCAGTGTCCTTAATAACTTGCCCAGAAATACTTATGATAATTTAGATGTGGCACAGAGTACAACATGACTGTTATGTCCATTATTCTGCATTTCTTACAGCATTATTTTCAAAAGATTGTCACAAGGTTGACTCAATAAATTTGTGGTTAAATAAACCCTCTAGATCTCTTGCCCATGAACTGCAAAGCCACATATATTTCTGTCTGGTAGCTGTACAGTTGAATTGTTGAAGCAAGCTATAGAACCTTGCATAAATCCTGAATTAAATTTAATCCCAATAGATGTGGCCCATTGTCCCAACCTTTCAGGAACTTTTTAGTTTCTAATTCTGTTATTTGACAAAATTAGCTGACCTTTCCAGCTTTGAGTCATCAGCATATGTGATAAGGATGATATCAAAGCCAAGTTGTTGATAAAATCTTGAATAGTATAAATCTAAAGACATATGTCAAGGTAATTAATTGAATTTTTTTTTAATGTGAGTGAACTTTTTTAGAAAAAAGTTTTCAACATGTTTCTTTGCTTTCTCTTTTTTAGCTTTTTTTTAATGATTGATTTTTAATGATACTGTATAGTAATATTAGAAACAAGATTTTATGGACTACTGGAATGACAATTCCATTTTTCTAGTTTTCTTTCAATCTTGAATCAATTCACATAATTTTTCATTATCATTTGAAATTGTTGACTGCACTCTCCTGAGGTTTTTTTTGATAACAATCTTTGGGGCCAGCTGGGTGGTACAGTTGATGACAGAGATCTGGGCCAGAAGTCAGGAAGACAAAGTTCAAATCTGGTCTTAGAAACTTTCAGCTGTGTGATCTTTGGCAGGGCTCTTAACTATTGTCTGTCTATCTACTCATCAATAAAATAGAAATAATAATAGCACCTCCCTCTCCATGTTGCTGTGAGAATCAAATGAGTTTATAATTATAAAGCCCCTAACATAGTGCCCAGCACATAGTAATAGCTAATGTTAGCTGCTGTTGTTTCATTATTCTCCTCTTACTATAATGTTCACTCCTTTTAAATTTTTTTCTGGTTAGAAATCCACACCACACACCCCAATTATAGATATATCCAAAGGCTCTGCCCTTCTTTCTCTATATCCTCTCTTGGTGACCTCATCATCTCCCACAGATTTATTATTTCCATATAAATAAGTCATATCTATATATCCAGGGTCAGGCTGTCTCTTGAGCGTCAGTGTCTTATGGCCAACTGCCTAATGAAACTTTCAAACAGATCTGAAACTCAAACTGATCCCATTCTCATTCCCCCAAAATGCACCTATCTACTGAAGTTCCTTATTCCTGCAAAGGCATCACAATTCCAGTCTTCCAGATTTGTAACCTTAGCATTGTCCTTGATTTCTTTTTTCCCAGACACCCAAATCTTGCCTTTTCTATTTCTTCATCTTTATCACATATTCTTTTCCAAACACACAGTCACCATTTTAGTTTAATACTTTATCTCTTACCTGAACTATTCCAGTGTCTCCCTAATTGTCTCTGCTTCAAGCCCCTTGATTTCCCAACATCACGTCTCTCCTAATTCGAATCCATCTTCCAAAAGTTCTGCAAGATGATTTTCATTGAGCATTTATCTAATCATATCTTTAAGATAAAATATGAACTCTTCTTGTTTTTAAACCTCTTCAAATTCTGGACCCTTTCTACACCATATAAGAGATGGCACAGATTCTCTTGAAACAATCAAGATTGTGTTAAAATAGCTGAGTTTTAGTCCCAGTTTTGGAATTAGCTAGCCTTATGAGCTTGATCAAGTTATACTCTTGAATTCCAAATTTCTAAAATTTTAGGGGGGGGATGATTTGATCAGGGTCTTTTCATGTCATGGACCCCTTTACTAATATGGCAAAGTAAAAGTACCCCTTTTCAGAATAATGTTTTTAAATGGATAAAATAAAATGCATAGGACTACAAACAAAGGAAGCTGGTTATTTTGAAATACAATTATCAATTTTAAAAAATTCTTGGGCTCCAGTTATGAATCCTTTGCTCTCTAACATTCCTCTAAAATATTTTCATTTTATACTGCTTAGAGTCACTCAACTTGTATGTGTAAGAGGGCTTATATAAATTTGGCTTTGGACTTCATTTGTTTTAGAATCTTGAGTAAATTTTTCCCTTCAGAGTTTGCAATTAAATTTATTGGAATAAAATTATGTATAGTCTGTCTTTACTCAAAAACTTACTATGTGAGAATTTTTTTCCTTTGTCTAATAAGATTAAGTTGACATATACTTTTTATAATCATTGATTTCTGATTTGATGTTTAGTTCAATTGCATTTCATTAGAAAAGATAGTTCAACTGCTATTTCATTAGAAAAATAAAAATGAAGAAAATATATACATTTCTCTTTCATACATTTAATAAGTTGACTTTTTCTCATGTAAAAATATATGAATACATAGAATATTGAATATTGTCAACATGACAACTTGAATATATTAAATATGACAAGAAATTATTTGCTAAAAATAATTTGGTGTTTTTATATTACAGTATATAATTCTTGAATTATTGAAATTTTTAAACTATAAAATGTATGTGTAAACTAAAAATTAGTTATTAAAGTCCACATATAACTTTATAATCCATTATCCATTTTTGAGGAAAACTCACTCTTTCATTTTAGTTATTTTCTCAACATCATGGTCCTACTGAGCAAATTTCCTCCTGATGCCTAAGCAACTCATTGAACAGATCAGAATCATTTAGAGTCAGTCCACAAAAGTCAGCTTACCTTGCCATCAGAAAGCAGAGCAAACACATTCCATTGAGGTTTGGTCACTAAGCAACAAGCTCCTCCCTTCCTTTTTCTTTTGTTTCTCTCTCTCCATGCTTAGTCCTCAAAAGTACAAATCAAATATCTCATTTTATCATACAGGCCATGTGGTAAACCCACAATGGCTCCTGAGGGCCATTATCCAAATATAGACTCTCTATTTAAAAAATAAACCCCTCACTGCATTTAATATAGTTTAAATGTGTGAACAAAGTCATTAGAAAGAATAAATACGAAATTTTAAAAATGAGAATATTTAAAAAATTAAACCTACATTAGTATGTTGATTTAGAATGCCTGAACACACAATTCTATACTTCTCTTATTTATTGACTATTAAAAGAAAATAAAGATGTGTTTTTAAATTCAAAAAGGTAGTAATATTAATGGTGTCTGTTGAGGGAGATTCACTGCTATTTAATGTCATCTTTCATGTTGTAGACATTGTGCATATTATATTGTTCCATTGATTCTTTTTTCCTCAGTCTGAATTATCTCATATATCAAAATCTTTCTGTGCTTCTTTGTATTATTCATAAATGTCATTCCTTATGATATAATAAAATTCTAGTATACTCATAAAACACAATTTATTTCACCTAGTCTCCCAGTATTGAACACATAATTTGGCATATTCAAGTTTCTTTACTTGTTTTTCCTTTTCTCTCACAATGGATAGTGCTTCTATGAATGCTTTTGGATGAACTCTTCTTTCCCTCCTTTAAGGAACTTGCTTGGGATATAAGCCCATCAATGAGATCATTAGATTTAATGTTATGAAGATTTTTGAAATTCATATTGTTTAATTCCATATTACCTTTCAAAATAGTGGGAACAATTCATGGCTATGTGTTTTTCCATAGTTCTACCAACAATGAATTTCTTCAATCTTTTATCATCTTTGACAATTTTTGATGGACTTGAGTTATTTTAGTTTACTTATTATTGGTTTTGCATTTTTTCCAGTTAGCCATTTCCTGTGTTTCTTTTAAGAATTGCCTAATCATATCTGATCACTTATCTGTAGGAAAATGACATTAAATCTTATAAATTTATTCCAAGTTTTCGTAAAATTTGATGACATAATTTTATTAGAAGTATTGAATATATTATTTAGTTCCTTTCCTGTCTCCCTTTCCCATTGTGTTGCTGTTTTTCTTATTCTAGTAACATTTTAATTTCATTTTGAAATTAAAGTTCTATATCTATTATAATAAATAGTTCTGTAATAAAAAGTTCTACATCTGCTATACTCAATATCTTATGAACCTTTATTTAAGAGATGTTGCAATAGGGAGCATATTTTTAAAGTTTTTAGCAACACTTGAAATTTAAACAGATATACACATGTATAGTTGATCTATAAATCACATAACTAAATTTTTCTTGAGAAAAATTAATTTGAAAAACTTAAATGAAATTTTTTTTATTTTTCATATTAAGCTTTTTTGAAATAATGTCTATTCTCATAGAAGTTTTTATTTTCTAGTACATATTAAGATGTCATTGAGAATTTGAAGGAAGTCTTTCATAGTCTACAAAAACTACTCTGAATCATTGACTCCAAAGAGAGGGATGAGTACAGATGCACATTTGTATCTTTGTAGACAATGACTTTCATCATAATTATTTTCAGAAATCAGTTAAATTATGTTTTTCCACAATATACATTTATTTATTAATTAAAACTAATGAGAAAGAAAACTTTCAATTATCTTACAAGTTATCTTGGGTAAGTTGTAGCGCTGGATACAATTTATATACATACATATGTACATAATATATACTTACACACATATGTATATATGTATGAAAAAAGAATACATTTACATCCACATGTATATTGAATGTTCATATATGTACATCAGATATATACATGTGTGTGAGTGTGCATGTGTGTGTTTATAATTTGGATAAAGAGACATTGAATATGTTGTAAAATATTTTCAAAATTTAAGCAGTGACTTATTTTAAAACACCAAAGCACAATGCTTATATGAAGCAGACGATCAACATGCGAATTCATATTTTACGAAGTCTTAAAGATGAACCAGATAAAAGGTATCAAACTTGCATCTGGCCAGAACCAGGTTAAAATATAATTAGAGAATGTTTCAGAAAAAAATTAGTAAGAATATACTACAACATAGGTAGTGTTAATTTGGGATTTTCTAAATTGACATCTAGAATGTAGGAATCATCTGTATTTGACTTTGACACCATTAATCTATATTAGTAATTCTCAAACTTTTTGACTCTTCTTTACACTCTTAAAAACTGATGAGAATTCCA
Source organism: Antechinus flavipes (assembly GCF_016432865.1). Classification (NCBI taxonomy): domain Eukaryota; kingdom Metazoa; phylum Chordata; class Mammalia; order Dasyuromorphia; family Dasyuridae; genus Antechinus; species Antechinus flavipes. The sequence goes on along the minus strand of NC_067400.1, from coordinate 284,985,925 downwards.
AAGAGCTTTAATTTTCACAGTTTGTCAATCAATATTTATCATATTGAAAATTAAAATATCTTAATATTATTATGAAAATAATTTTCTTCTGGAAATTTATCTGAATGAAACCCAGATAGCATTTGAGATCTTTTTGTATTAACATTTTTGGAGCTTTAACACTTGGAACCTTCTTTTCCCCAATATCTTTTTTATTATTATGTTAAAAGAGTTTATTTACTTTTTAAAAAGAATTATGGAATAAGGCAGTTTTTTCTTTTCTTGGCAGCTTCTAGTTTCTGATCACAGATAGAATGAGAACTTCAATTGCCCTTCCCACGAAGTGTTATCTCCGTAGGACAACAATGAGTCATATTCCCAGGCCATTGGGGAAAAACCAGCATTATTGGCAGCCACCTGCGCTCTTCATGTTCCGTGACAAATGACAGACTAGCACAATGTGAAACTGAAATCTGTCTCCCAAGTGTGTTAAGTCTCTGGAAAAATAAATGTTAAAAAATTCAGGACTTTATTAAAATCAATGATTCCCTTCTCAAAGGCAACAGATTTGAACTCATCAGATGAGGCATTTTATTTTCTTTAAGTGAATTTTGGAGACAAAAATGAATGTTTCTTCTTCTGGCTATTAGGTCAAAATCTTAGTGCTTTGCTTTGTTTAAAACTAAGGAATTGAAATTGGAGAACTGTTTCTTGAATCTTTCTTTTGTTAATAATTTTGAAGAAAGTCTGCCCAGCAAAGAGTTGAAGACCTTCTAAGTCCATGTTAACAGGAGACTGTTTAGTTGGTTAGAAGACCAGCTGTCTTTTTTTAAATGCTGTTGACCTAGTTTTTCTAGCACTTCTAGCTTGTTCCCATTTTTATTGTTGAGGATATTAATTACTCCAATTAGAATTATTCCTCCAATATTAGTGAGCCCACTGTAGCCCAGTGGATGGAAGGCTGACCTGAAGCTCTGAAAATCTGTTCTTAAATCTCATTCAGATATTTACTAATTATGTGACTATAACCATGCTATTTAACCTCTTTAACCTCAATTTCTTCATCTGTAATTTGGAGATGATAATATTCAGTGTTTCCTTCACAGAATTCTTGAGAAATTCAAAGATGATAATATGTTAGTTAGCACTATTTAAGAAAATGAGCTCTGAATTCAGAGGGCCTAAGTTCAAATTTGACTTCAAACATTTACTACCTATGTGAATCTTGGAAAAATCAATTGTTCCTGAGTTTCCTTATTTGGAAATTGGATTAGATGGCCTCTGAGTCACTTTCTAGCACTAGATCTATGATACTCTAGATGCCAACATCATCATTAGGAAAAACTAATAAGTTATTTGTGAAAAGTATCATAGGATTTGGAAACTGATAGACTCCTTATTTTATGGAGGAGAAAACAGAAGAGGAGAAAACAGCTAGTATATTTCAGAGCCACAATACAAATCCAGGTTTCTTAAATCCAGATGACTTTTTTCCCTTGTATCTTTGTGATACTGTCTCAACACCATAAAAAGAAGATGCTGATAATCAAATTTAAAGTCCTAATTATATTTTATTTAAGGCATACATTCAAAAATAGCTCATTTGCTGTTAATATTGAAATTCCCAACAAGCATTTAAAAATATAAAGCTTTTAATTGAAATTGTTCATGTGTCTATGTCCACCCTTACAAATTATCTTGTCCAAATTGTTTTGAGATGTTAACTGTGTAGCTCAAAAAAAGAAAGAGCATTAATTTCAGAGAACATTTCTTTCCTATCTTTTGTCTTACTGCAAATATGTGATTCATTAATTACAAATGGACTAATTTAACTTATACGGATAATATTTTTATTTGTATGTGTGTTGTTCAATGATCTACAGTAAAGAATAACTCTAGTTGCTATGTAATTATTTGCAATCCTTAAATTAACATTTCAAAAAATTCTCTTGATTGCTTATGTTCATTATAAAATCTATTTTGCTGATAGTATACTGATACTAATGAGCTCCTAATTGAGAGTGAGATAGCAAAGGCTTACTCTCCATTTCATCAGTGTTCCATTGGAAGATTGTAAGTAGTCAGAGAACCACAATAACTGTTAATTCTATATGTTTTAGCAGTATAAGACTAACAAGATGGCTATTAGCTAAAACTTCTTGGTCCTCCTGAAATTTTAGTAAATTTCGGGGATGAAGAAAGAAACATTATTCATTGAATATATTTGTGGGGTAAGAAACAATATTTAGAGACTCATTCAGCTTAGAAAAAGAGGACAAAGAAAATTATTTTCTCCTCTCCTTTAGTAGTGGGTTAGTTAGCAGTTTCATTGGGTTTAATTTCAATTAAACATAAGCAGTGGGTTTAATGTACAGGGTACTAGACTTAAGGTTAGAAAAACTTGAATTCAAGATTTATATCTGACACTAAGTATGTAAGTTTCCAAAAATTACTTCACTTTTTGGTCTATCAGGCAACTTTCTGGGATTTATTTACTAAGTAAAGTCATAAACTTGGGAGAGAAGATACCAATACCTTGTTATCTACTATGAAGAAATCTATATTTTAAATGTAGCAATTAACTATGTAAAGCTTTTCTGCTTTAAACTTTAGATTCCTCATCAATTGATTAATCAAGTATTAAGAATCTAGTATATGCTAGCCCTGCCTTTTTTTAAAGTGAAAAAATTATACTTCAATTTGTTCTTACCATTTGTTCTATCCATCTTCAAAAAATGATATAGTGTTCTTACACTATATCATCTTCAAAAAATCATGTAAAAACACTATATCATTTTTTGAAGATGGATAGAATTTTTCATCATGAGTTCTTCAAAATTATCTTGGGTGATTGTATTGATCAGAGTAGCTAAATCTTTTACAATTGATCATCCTTATAATATTACTATTAGTGTGTAAAATGATTTTGTCATTGCATTTACTTTACTTTGCATCAGTTCATATAGGTCTTCTCAGATTTTTCTGAAATCATCCTATTTGTTATTTCTTATAGCATAATGGTGTTCCATTACAATCATATGTCATCACTTATTCAGCTTGTTTAGCTATTTGCCAACTAATGGACTTTCTTACTATTTCCAATTCTTTGTCATCACAAAAAGAGCTGCTATAAATATTTTTTGTACATATAAGTTCTTTTCCCTTTCCTTTGATCTTTTTCGGGATACAGAACTGATAATCATATTGCTAGAACATAATTTTATATTTTTTATATTTGCCTAATTTTATAGCCCTTAGGGCATAGTTCCAAATTGTTGTTAGTAGAATAGAACTCACAACTCCACCAATAGTTCATTAGTATCCCTATTTTGTGCATCTTCTCCTGGGTTTGTCATTTCTGATAGATTATGAAGTGATACTACAGAGGTTTTTTTTTTTTTGGTTCGCATTTCTTAGTGATTTAGATTAGATTTAGTTATTTTGAACTTTTTTTTCATATAACTATAGATAACTGATTTCTTCTTCTGAAAACTTCCTGTTCATATCTATTGAGCATTTATCAATAGCTTTTATTTTTATAAATGATGTCTAGATCTTTTTTATCATGAACTTCAGGTAGTACAATATTTCTTAAATTATCTCTCCCTTCAAACTATTTTCAAATGATTATTTTTCAGTGATATATTTCACATTTTCTTCTTTTTTTCATTCTTTAGACTCACTCTTTATTGTTTCTTAATGTCTCTTGGAGATTCATGAACTAGAAAATACCATTTGGTCAATTCTCTTTTTTAAGATGTTATTTTAAAAATTATATTCTTTGTGCCTTTTATGCCAAAGTATTAATATTTTATTCATAATTTTCTTGTATCACTTTCATTTGTTTCCTCAATTTTTCCTTTATCACCCATATCTCCTCTTTTTTTAAAGTTCTAAAAATTCTTGTCGAGCTTGTATTCAATTCATATTTTTCTTTTGAGGCTTTATTTGTAGCTGTTTTCACATTGTTCTCTTTTTATTTTGTGTCTTGGTTTTCCTTTCCACTGTTGAGCCATGTGATGGTTGAGTTCATTTTTTGTCATTTGCTCATTTTTCTATCCTATTTTATTTTAAACTTTATGTTAAAGTTGCTCTTTATTTACTTTAGGATGAAGAGACACAGCCTTAGCTTCAGGCTTTTCTCTGCTACTATTTTCAGAGCTAGTTTTGGGGCTCTGCAAGTTTCAGATGCTTCCAGGGTAGTGTGATCTGCAGTGAGATGTGATCACTGGTCTCCTTGTCAATACTCTGGTATTTACCCTGAAAAGGTTCTTGCCCCCCTGTAAGTGTTGGTGGTTTTATTAACTTTGAAACTATGACCATGTCCTTTCCTTTCTTGTGACTAAAACCAAATATTCCTCTTTACCCTAGAACTAAGACCCAGAATTGCTTATGGGCAATACAATTGCTAAATAATGCAAGGTCCCATACTTAGTTGTTGCTAAATGTGCACCAGTTCAGCTGCTATTCAATATCATCAACCTCTCCCGCTGATTCTTAAGTTGTTTTGGTAAGGAAAAATGTCTCATCCTGACCTTTCGTTTATTCTGCCACACCAGAATTCATTTATAGTATTATTTTAAGAGGAAATGTTGGGAGAGTTTGACCAAATTGCTTCCTGTAATCACCATCTTCATTCTATCACCCTGTTATAGCCCTTCATAATGAAAAAAAGATTCTAACAACAACCAAAAAAAAAAAAAAAGCAATCCCTTCTTTCATGAAGAGACAGAAATTGATCTTCCATTTAGGTATAGAGAGAGTTTCCCATGGATTTTGCTTTGAGTAAAAAATAATTCAAAATATTTTCAATGAAAAAATTTTTTAATATATTTTGTGTTTACGTAAATATGATTTTAGTAAAAAAAAACTATATAGGAGAAAATAGTTTTTCTCATTAGTTTGGTAGATACATAAAAATTAGGAACACTACAGAGAGGAAGTAGCAGTAGAGTTAAAATTCATTTTTTGGTATGTTACAGACCTGTCCCTCTTAGTTTATCCATCATTTTTTTTCCCCTTCACAATTGACCTCTCTGCTCTTTTACAATTTTGGAAATATGTAAATATAGTTCAAAGATCTCCTGGCTGTAGTCATTTGAAAAAACAAAAACCTTATTTAAACATATGTGAATTATTTAACAGTAATGTGGTCTGAGTTCCCAGAATAAATAATTTCCGTTTCTACAGCAGCTGTCTCTTGTTTTAGCTTCTGTTCCTTTTGGCTGAGTTGTACCATTTTTGAAAAGTGAACTATTAAGTTGAGAATTCTGTCACAAACCAGGATATAAATGATACTAATAGCATTAGAATGAATAAGCTTAGAAAACTAGGTTAAGAAATGATCAGGAGGAAGCAAGAGGATTGGATGGCCCATTAAGAAGATAAGTGGTATTCTAATAATTGGTAATTGGCTGCAATTTAAAATAGTAAGGTTTTGATTTTTTTGTATTATATGACAAGAAAGCACTGCTATTTTTTAAAATGACAATAATGTAGCATTATGTTTTTGATAATTCTTTAAATTTGTGTCTTTTTAACTGAAGTATTACTAGATTGCATTGATATGAACTATCACTATTTGTTGTTGGTTGGTTGATTTTGTAGCCAGGTATATCTTACTTTGGATTTTGAAAGCTGAAATTATCCCATTCTAGTATTGCTAGATTAAGGCCAATTACTCCTAAATGAACCAGACCATTCATCTCCACTAAGGGCTTACTGTAGTTAATTGAACATGGCAGAATAATCCAATAGCTGATTTAACTATTGACTAGTTAATTCCCCTGAAGAATCAAGAAAATAAAATCTCTACTTACTAAAGTATAAAAGTACCTTGAGAGGAACTTCTGAGATCTTGAGGTTTCTTCTTGTTGTGACATAACCAACAATGAATGAATCAAGATACTAACATTTGGGATAAAGAGTTGGAGATAGACCAAGAAGTATTGTGGAGAAAGCTATGATGGACATATGCTTGGATGATGATGTAACAATAATAATAACTTATGTTTATATAGAAATTTAAGTTTATAAAACACTTTTACATATGCCATCAGTGTATTGTTGTCTTAGAATAAGAACATAGGGAGTATCTCATATTTAGTGGAAGAAAGATTAGGCTTTTTACTCTAAAGCAAACACATATATTTTATATTTAGGTCTTTACAACTGTGGGTAACAGGGTCCCTCCCCACAAATGTATTTAGTGTATAATATAAGGATGAATATGGGGCAATTATTCATTTCTTCTACTTTAGAAACACTGCAAGACTCAGTGTTGCAAGAAAGGATGGTGTGAGGTAATGACCTATAAGAAATTCCATTTTAAGTTTGTCAATTAGCCAGCATTTATTAAATGCTTGCATGACAGTTTATGAAAAAGAAGTACTGGGTTCTACCCTTGAGAAGCTTCAAATCCATGGTAGTTGCAAATACATAATTATTAAATACTAGCCCAACTAATGCCTCTTTAGTATGGCACCTCTGACTCCAAAGATGTACCTCAAAGCTTTCTGTTTTAATATTTCATTCTTTTGTGACAAAGAAAAAGAATAGAAGTAAGATCATGGAATATTTAGTCTACTGACATTATCTATAATTAAGGAAATCATATAACATATTCATTCTTAGTAATTCAGTAAAATTTGGAATATTAAAATTTGAGAGCATCTTTTGTTGTTATTATTTGATAAAATATACGTTTCTGATAAAAAAAAACTATATTTGAAAATATTATGAGATGTACCAGGTAATAAAGTTTTAATGGAAATTTCATTTTAAAATTTTATAAAATTTTTCCTTTAATATTTAAAAACTGAAACATTTTTCTAGTTAATTAACCTATACATTAGAAGAAAAAGGCATAATAGTTCTAAATAAAATTTGAAAAAATATTCTTCCAATTATTTCAGTACATGAAGCCATTTTGGCATTTAATTAATACTCAGAATTGTTCATACTAACAAAGGTGATAACCCAGAAGCTATAGATTATACAAAATTATTACTTATACAATACACAAGTTACTGAAAATATTGGAATTTTATTTTTGGTATATGACTTTTTAATAATTATACTTCAGATTAGAATACTTAATATTTGATGTTTTATTTTTTCTCATTTTTTTCATTTTTGATATGATTTTTCTTATATAGCATGATAAATATAGAAATATATTTAGAAGAATTGCACATGTTCAACCAATATTGTATTACTAGCTGTCTAGGAGAGGAAGAAGAGAGGGATAAAATTTTGGAACACAAAGGACATATATGTCCATAAATAAAGTTGTAAGTTTTATATGAAAAATTCAAATATGGCTTACTGAAAATGAATAATTAAATAGCTGTAGTATGGAATTTAACAAAAGGGAGTTTTGTTAACCTAAAATAAAATAGTTTATGATTATTCTGTCCCCCCTTTCCTTCCTTCTGGGGAAGAGGGATATCAGACTTCTCTTTTCAGGATTCCAGAGAAAATACGGAGGGTTTGGAGTTTTTTATACTGTCTCCCAAAACCCACACCCACTGTGTTCCCCAATCATCAATCAACCAATTGACAAGATATTTTTAAAAAGGGTAATTATAAAACAGTCTCTTTGAACTTGGAAAAAACTTTACTCTTTTTCATACAAAATTATTGTGGATAAGAGAGTAGACTCATACCTACCCATTTGGGTACATGTGCTCATCAAAGAATAGATTTAAAGCTTCTAATTGCTAGAAGCCATTGTTGATGTGCCAGACAGTGTGTGAAGGATTGTGGATACAAAGAAAGGCAAAAACAGTCTCTAGTATCTAGAAGTTCTTAGTCTAATGGGAAGACTGTAAACTTTTATGTGCAAACAAGATATATACAGAATAAATTGGAAATACAGCATTTAAAAGTGAGAAAGTTCTAGCATTTAGGGGAATCAGAAAAGAATGCTTCTAAAATAGATAGGTTTTTACCTAAGAGTTGAAGATGGGAAGCAGAGTAATGAAGTTGAGGAGGGAGAATTCCAAACATGCAAGTAAGTCAGAAAAAATGAGAGGGTAGAATAAGGTAATAATTCTTAACAAAGAACTTTTTGTGCCTTTTATTTGGAGTAGGGCTACTTTATTATACTGTGGTGATAGGAAGTAAATTGCTTTGTAGTCACAACATCGCATAATGGGTCAATAGTTACTTCTCTGTCTCTTTACTCTGAATATTTTTAAATTTTAATTGTGAATTTAAACACCAACAAATAAATTTTCCTTTTTTAAAAAAAGTAAGTTTATATAAGAAACTTTATTGTGTGAAATTCATTAAGTATATAGACGTTAACAGAATTTAAAAATTTTAATAATAGATTTTTGTTTTCAAAATATATGCAAAGATACTTATCAATATTCAAACTTGCAAAATTTTGTGTTCCAAGATTTTCTCCCTCTCTTCACCTTTCTCTCCTAGACAACTAGTAATTCAATATGGATTAAACATGTGCAATTCTAAATATATTTCTGTATTTATCATGCTGTACAAGAAAAATCATATCAAAAAGGAAAAAAACATGAGAAAGAAAAAAAAATAAGCAAACAACAAAAAAAGTTAAAATACAATGTTGTGATCTACATTTCAGTCCCCATGGATCTCTTTCTGAATGCAAATAACTCTGTCACAAGTATGTTAGTCTTTTCATCCCTAGTTTTATTATTTGAAGAAAGTATCTGTTTTGAATGTAATCTGTTTTGAAATGTAAAATAACTTAGTTAGTAAAATGAGATTTGAGATGGAAAATTTTGTTTGTTTGTTTCATGTAGAACCACTTCTATATATATTTGATATGTCTAATCATCGGAAAGTAATACCAATATTAATAGGATTTGTATATAATTTTTAAAAGTGAATTGAGAAACAACCATTTACCACATTATAAGAAGTGATTGAAACTTAGACAAGAAGATTACTTGTCTAGGAACTATTACTTTGAAATGACATGTCCAAAAAGAAATTCTAATTGAAAAGTGTTTTTTTGAATATGAGACAAATTTACTCAAAGGAAGATGCTATTTCTATTTTTAAAATGGTATGTAGTAGGCATCTAGGTGGCACAGTTGATAGAGCACCAGCCCTGAAATCAGGAGGACCCGAGTTCAAATGTGACCTGAGACACTTAACACTTCCTAGCTGTGTGACCCTGGGCAAATCACTTAACCCCAATTGCCTCCGCAAAAAATAAATAAATGAATGAATTGGTATATAATTCCTTTGATCCATAGGCTTCTCATCAAAGCACAATTTTTAAAACAAAATAGATATTATGTCTGTGGTAAATTGGATACTGTTCATATCATGAAGAGATTCTGAATGACTCTTCAAGGACATTAATGTGTTAAAAGTTAAAAAAGTAATAATAATAGGGGTGTAGGGATAGAACAAAAGGGTTTCTTAATCAGCTTGATGAAGTTACTGAATAGTAAATCTTTGTTGGGGATGTGTTATTTTGTCTCCTTTACCTACTGTAAAGTAGGTAGAGATATATATCTCTAGGTACTTTAATGATAATGAGTCAGTGATAGGAGATGAGATGAACTAATTGGTTCAGACTGTTGTTAGGTAGTATTAATTTTTTGTCCATTGTAATAAAAGTGTCATTTGCAGAACTACCCTTTACCTCTCTCTGAAATACTGAGAGAGAAGCCAAACTAAGAGAGGAGAAATCCCATTCAGAGTTTTGGATCCCAATTCCTGAATCCTGATATCCTGATTCCAGCCACCCCTAGTATTATTGTTGTTGTTCAGTAGTTTTCCAGTCATGTCCAACTATTTCATGGCCCCATTTGGGATTTTCTTGGCAAGATACTGAAGTGATTTGTGATTTCCTTCTCCAGCTCATTTTACAGATGAGGAAGTTGAGGCAAACAGGAATAAGACCGCTAGTAAGTGTCTTATGTCAGATTTGAACTCAGGAGGATGAGTCTTCCTGATTTTTGACCAGCACTCTATCCACTGTGCCATTTGGCTGTCCCCAAGAAGAATGCAACTGACTAGAAAAATGATATATGGTGTCAACAATTAGAGTTCTTTAGCCCCAGTCCCTTGGATAGAAGTGGGATGAGTTTCTGGAGTTGAAGAATTCTTGGAGCTTGCAACCTAGAGAGAAAAAAAAGATGATGGTGATCCCTTCATTAGTGCTACTTTTTTGAGAGGAGGATTGTGTAAATGGAAGCTCAATCTTAAGGTGCAACATGAGAGTCTAAATCACAACATGGGAAAGCAAAAGATCTGAACCTTGTTCTTTTCTATTTCTGTGCATTATTTAAGCAGAACAAATCCAATAAGAATCCAATAAGAACATAAAAATGTTCTTTTTTTCAATTTTTTTTCTCTTCCTTTACCATTCTTTGCCAGTTTACCATCCTTCAACACAGCACTATAAAATTGAATGCCCATCTGGAGTGAAAAGGGATGTCATTAAATACTGCTTGGGGGAGTTGGGGGATTGGAATTGATTTCCATAGTTGCTCCCTAACAAGCTTAATTTTTGCAGTCCCTTCTGAGAAGATTCCCAGTCTCAGGTGGTGTTATGAACCTGGAGGACTGTTCATAGAAGAAGAGAGTGGTATATCTACTATGATTTGTTGTATATCCATTATGTTGATTTTATATTTTCTATTGGATGGAACAAAAATTGTCCTGGATCTGATATGTACCTTATTATCTGCAGTGCTTGTACAAGAGCTGAGGACCCTTTTACCCACATATATGAAGACCTACATGTAAACTATTTTTAAGCTATATTCTGACATTTCTCAGAGGGTGGGAGGACATGAACTGAGTTATAACACAAGATAAAAAATGGTATGTCCCTCACATTGAACAGTCCTTATAAACCAAACTATAAGTATTAAGGAAGAAGTCATGTTTTTAAGACTCATCTAGGGCATCTCTGTGTAAAGTAATGATTAGCTAACAATCAGAATGCCATTTTTTCATAAAAGAAATTACTGTTTTTCTTTATTTCTTAATCCTTTTTAGCTTTTATTGATAATTGGATGCCAAAGAGTCACCCCTAAGCTTGGACCTATTCATTTTTAGCTCATAGCTAAGATGTTGTGCTTTGAGTCACATAAGGGCACAGCTTGCAAACAGAGGCATTCTGAAGCCAACTTTATAAATTTCTGAAAATTTATAAATTTTCAGCATTACCTGAAACCAGTTATCTGCAACCACTACCAGTTTTGTTATGACTTATTGTTTTATGGATTTCCAGACATAAGTATTAATAATGCAGATTAAATTTAAAAGTATGTGCAGATATTTCCCTCCCTGCCCCCCCGAAATATGATTGTTAAATATTTAACAATGTACACCTATATTGTTCTACAAACATTGCATGAGCTCAGCAGAATTGCAATAGAAGAATCCAAGAACGAAGTGATTACTAGACTAGAGGCTGGTTATAATAATAATTGACATTTACATGGAAACTTAAGGTTTGGGGAAATGCTTTATGCACATTATCTCATTTGAATTTTACAATATAAATTCATGAGAGGTAGTACTATATACTGGAAAGAAGAGTTAGTTTTAGATTTTTATCACAAAGTCATATTGGTAACCTACTATTGAGTCAGATGTTGCAGTGGATAGAGTAGTGGCCCTGAAGTTCAGGAGAACCTGAGATCAAATATGGTCTCAGACATTTAACACTTGCTATCTCTGTGACCCTAGACAAGTCACTTAAGCCTAATTGCCTAACCAAAAATATTACTATATTTATCCATATTTCCCTTGTAGTAATATGATGGGAGAGAGAAAACACAGTACTAATTCAAATGAGTTGCTCTGGATTCCTAGCTGTGTCCACCTAGCTATATGGCTTAACAAATAATTTTACTCTTCTGAATCTTAGTATTCTTTTTTTTTAAATGGTGATAATAATTCTTGAGCTGCCTACCTCATCCTTTTTTTAGTTCATATTCACAGAAAATTCTTCTCTGTTTATATATGCCAATATTGTTCTGAAATACAATGCTCACCTTTTACCAACACTTTGCACATTAAGCTTTCTACAATGGATTTAGCTATGACCATATCCTTGGCCTATTCTTAAATAAGTCTAGAAAACTAGCTATGACCAGTCTCTTTCTCCCCTTCCCTCTCCTCCCATCTTAGGGACACAATTGTAATTCATCTCCTGGCATTCTGAACATCTCACAATAGGAATTGGCATCAAGAGTTGGATATAGGTTACAGAAAAAAAACAAGAATAAAGCAGAGGCATAATTAATATTACATGACATTGGAATTAATGAATGGGAAGCTCCTAAACTGATTATGAAGTTATATAATGGGGAAAGAAAAATTTGAATTTTCATTACATTGAAATAACTCAGATGATGGAAATCTTCATTTTAAAACTGAGGAAACTAAAATCTGGAAAGTCAAGTGTTTGACTCAAGTCACAAAGCTATTAATGGCAGAATTGAGATTTGAAATCAGGTCTTCTGATTCAAAATTGAGTACATTTCCCATTATTAACCACTGCTTGCAGTCCTGGACCAGTTTTAATAATAAATTATGGGTGGGTTATTGCCCATGCTTTACATTATGCTTGGTATGAATTAGGCATGCCATATCATCACAGAATAGTAGGTGGATGAGATTACTGGTTGGGGACTAAAATCTGGAGTCAGGAGACATGCTTACAAATATGAAGTCTTTGGATGTCTTTCATCTAAACATCTCATAACTGTTTTACGGATCTATCTTTCTGTCTCCGTCTGTCTGTCTGTCTGTCTCTCTCTCTCTCTCTGATTTATACTTACTCTCTTCTATCATATTTATGTACATCTTTTCTCCATTTATTGTGAAGGAATCCTTTGGTACTTAATCTTTTTATGTCATGGGCAATTTTCGCAGGCTGGTAATATCTATCACCCATTTTCAGAATAATATTTTCTAATTCATAAAACAAATTACTTAGAATTAGAAAAGAAACTAATCCGACTACATTTAAAGACAATTGTCAAGGAATTCATGGCCCTCTGCTTTAGATTATAAGCACCTTGCATTAAGAATTTGTGCATATCTTTCCACCCAAGCTTGGAGCACAATGTTTTACATATGATAATGATTTAATAAATGTTTCTTGAAGTAGACTAAGTCAAATAACAAAGTGTGCAAAGACATTATGGTATAGTGGGATGTTTATTATGTTTGAGGTCAGATGGCCTGGATTCCCAGTTGTGCTATTTAATAGTTGGTTGACACTCCTTATGAGCTGTTAGATTTGTCATTTGTGAAATGGTAAAAAAATAAATAAATAAAATAATAATAATAATAATAGCATTGTCAGCTTCATAAAATAATTGTGAGCAAGAAATGTATGTAAGAAAAATATGCTGAGAACAAATATAATCATCATTATCATGATTACATAAGCATAAAAATAAAGATAATTAGTTATTGTTTATGTATTTGACATTATGTAGAATTTGTCCAACATAAAGGTTACTTTTATATGCATTAAAAATCTCACATTTCTGTTTTAGTTTTTACTCTAGATTTTACTTAAACCCTATTGCTACTTTTTCTTTTTTTTTTTTAATTTTTTATTTAATAATTACATTATATTGACACTCGTTTCTGTTCCGATTTTTTTCCCCCTCCCTCCCTCCACCCCCTCCCCTAGATGGCAAGCAGTCCTTTATATGTTGGATATGTTGCAGTATATCCTAGATACAATATATGTTTGCAGAACCGAACAGTTCTCTTGTTGCGTAGGGAGAATTGGATTCAGAAGGTATAAATAATCCGGGAAGAAAAACAAAAATGCAGATAGTTTACATTCGTTTCCCAGTGTTCTTTCTTTGGGTGTAGCTGCTTTTGTCCGTCATTTATCAATTGAAACTCAGGTCTCTTTGTCAAAGAAATCCACTTCCATCAAAATATGTCCTCATACAATATCATTGTCGAGGTGTATAATGATCTCCTGGTTCTGCTCATTTCACTTAGCATCAGTTCATGTAAGTCTCGCCAGTCCTCTCTGTATTCATCCTGCTGGTCATTTCTTACAGAACAATAATATATTGCTACTTTTTCAAAGAAAGGTTAGACAGACTTTTTTTTGCAAGACATTTTTAATAACTACTTGCTCAAAACAATGTTGCAGAACAATGAATTTAACATAGCATCATCATTCATTGTAGATTTTCTTTTTACAACTTGGAAGGTGTAGAAACAATTCCAGGTAAGTAGAAAACAAAAATAGCTTAATTATTTGAAATAATTATAGTAGGAGCATTTGTGATTCACTAGGTAAACATTTATAAAATTCTCTTTGTGTGTCAGATCATGCTAGGTACTAAAGAAATAAATGGAAAATAAATTCCTACCTTTTAGAATCTAGCTTTCCAAGTTAGAGAGGTAGAGGAGGAGAAGGAGAAGATAACTGCATACAGAGAAGAAATACAAAAAAAAAAAATTGTGCATGTGTGTGTATGTGTATAAAAATGAGTAAAGGGAGAGAGGCCATGAAAATCCTACAAGTGTAGGTATTTTGTAACAGTAGATATTTTTCTGTGGTATTCTTGTTATTCTGTGATATTCTGAGTTATTCTTGTCAGAGATCAGAGTGTGAAATTCCTAAATGATTTCTGAAATCCTTTTGGCTATCATTAATAGCAGACATTTAGAAGGGGACATGATACTAAAGAGCTACTGTCCTAAGGTTAGACTCAATATTGTTTAGTCAATCAACAATGCTTACTAAGCCCCAGGCATCATGCTGAATGTGGAAAACACAAATATTTCTACTTATATTCGTACATATACTTCTATTTGTAGAAAGATAGTTCCTATCTTCAAGGAGCTTATATCCTAATAAGGGAAGACAACACATAGAGAAGCTGAAAAGTGGAGGAGGGTTTGACTCATCAATCATTAATCTTTATAACATACTTTGAAAGACTTAAAAATTTCTTCAAGGAAAAAGTCTGAAAGTTGATAATGATAATTCATAGCAATAAGATCAGTGATTTCTATAAATATAGAGAACTTCTGTTGAGGAAATTCCTTCTCATAATGCAGGTAATTATTTTTTTTTCTGTAACCTAGCTCTGCACATAAATGGAAAATAGATTCATTATGCCATTTTTTTCCTAGCAAGGTATGGAAGCATACCCACTGTATACAAAGGTAATTTACCCCCCCCCCCAAAAAAAATTAAGATTTGAGGAAAACATCTACTTCTTTTCATTAAAACAATGATAAACATTTTTAAAATTTCATGTTAATAACTACTTCTTTTGTCCCAGATCAAACTGCTCCCCATTGATTTTGGGAAATTATAGGGGCTGAAAATATCATAGAAAATTATATCCATGAACTAGACTTTTTTCATTTAAAAAAAAAAAAAAACATTTGAACAGCAATAGGATCAGCATCTACCATTATTTAAAATTGTTATCTCCAAGTTTTTGAATGTATGCTACATAAATTATTTTTTCCTGGTGAGCATATTGGAGGTGGGGTGAAGGAAAGAATTTTCCCAATGGCTTCTGTGCAACTGCTTCAGTGAGTGCTCAGTCTGGAGTAAGATTGTTATTGTCCTCAGGGGCTAATTCTGGCCTTTGAAGGGGAATGGTTGGGAGCATTCACAGTTGTAGGAGAGGGTGGGAGTGGAGTCAGTGTTGGTCTGTAATCAGTGAAGGATGGTTGTGGTTGTCTTGGAGACAAACCCCATGATTGTGGGAAGGATAGGATGTATTCCATTTTCTGACTCTCAGATTGACTGATCATACATCCCATAAGGTCTTTCCATGGCACTCTGGTCTGGAGTTTTCCTTCTAAAAGGAGGCAGAAGTATCAGATTCCCTGTATAATTAATCAATAAACATTTATTAAGCATTTATCATGTGCCAGGCAATGTGCTAGAATCTGAAGATACCAACATAAAGAATGAAATAATATCCACTGTCAGGAAGACTTAAAATGAAGTGCTATTAAAAAACATTATTCTACTTTAAAAATCTTGCTCCTGAATCCATAGTATTTTGATTCCATGAAAGAGGAAAATTGAATTTGGAGAATTTCTAATGATGCTATTACTACATACCTCATTATGTGCAATAATTTCATTCCTCAGAAAGTAAAACGTGATATCTAAATTAAACTTTTAAAAATGAAAAAACATATGGAAAAGATTTTATATTTTAAAATGATGTGATGAATCGTTTTATGGATTGTTACTCCCCAGTTTATTATTTTTTTCTAAATTTAGATTTTATATATTAGGTTTGCTGGTCTTGAAATTTATCAATGTGGAAATCTCCCTATTGAAGTAACTTGCCACTTTTTCTGTAGGTGATACTCTTAAGAGTGCTCTCTGAGGAGATGATGAGCTTATATGACATGTCCATAGTGAAATGGCCAGGAAATGTCCGAGGCAGTATTTGAACTCAGACCTTCCTGACTCCAAAGTCTACCTTCTATCCACTACACAAAACTCCATCTTTGTATTCCTTCATAGATTTATACACTTGAGAGCCATAAGAAACCTTAGGGATTATGTAGTCTAATCATTTTCAAAGTATTTGTAATAGAAGAATATTTCCCCCCTAAAAGCAACTTTAGTAGAACTTTTATAAAATGTTTTTGAGAAATATTTAATGCCAGTTATTAATGAGATTCAACAAATTAGCCTGATTTTTTTAAATAATCTGGTATTTTCGAATTACTTTTATTACAGATAAAGCAGCTTAAAAACATCTTAGTACAAAGAATGAAACTGTCTGCTTTCAATGTATTTTATAATCAATGAAGATATTGGATATGATATCTCACAATAATTTTACTTCCATAAGCCTGTAGCTGTTTATCTTATTTCTTTTCTTCCTTTCTTCCTTTCTTTCCTTCTTTCCTTCCTTCCTTCCTTCCTTCCTTCCTTCCTTCCTTGCTTGCTTTCTTTCTTGCTTGCTTTCTTTCTTGCTTTCTTTCTTTCTTTCTTTCTTTTGTTATGTTTCTGATCGGCAGCCAGTTGCTTCCATGGGTACTGGCTGAAACTAGAGTCAGAAAAGCCTGAGTTCAAATTCATCTCAGACATATTGACTGTGTAATCCTAGGCAAGTCTTTTAACCTCTCTGCCTCAGTTTCCCCAACTGTTAAATAGAGATAATTGTAGTACTTACTTCCCAGAATGTTTTTGAAGCTCAACTGAGATAATATTTGTGAAGCAGTTAGTACAGTGCCTGGTTCATAATAGGTTCCGTATAAATGTTAATTGCTATTATTACTATTATTATTGCAAAATTTAAAGAGTTATCTCTTTAAATTCATTATGCTTTATTTGTAAGCATCTCTGTAAATTTACTGAATTATGGCTTCTCTCCTCTCATTGGCATCCTTTGATCAGTCATATAGTTTTAGGAAAGCTGTGTTAGATTTATGTTGTTTTTCAAGAAAATTTAAATTTTAAAATATTGGTAGCATATATTATGCATCAAGGTCCCAATCAGATGATGAAGATAGCTAACATCAGATTTGTGCTTTTGTATTGATAACAATAATAGAAATAATATTTATTTAATTCCCTAAAGTTTGCAATGGGTTTTGCATTCATTATTTCATTTTATTTTCGCAAGTGCTATTTCATTTCCAAAGATATAAAGAAAAGTTATTCTGATACCATGTTATCACCACAAATGATTTATTTATTTATTACAAAATTCCCAGCATATCTATATAATTGGCCCAAAGAGCTAAGGTAGAGATGGAAAGCCTATTTACATATAACTACTAATTATTTTAATATATTACTATTACTACTGACGTAGAGACTATTTTTACATATAGGGCAACTGAGACAAACAGAAGTTAAATGACTTATCCAGGATCACAGAGCTAGTGTGTGAGGCTTTATTTGCATTTGGGTCTTCCTGAGTCTAACTCCAACATTTATCAACTGAACCACCTAGGGACCTGGCAGAATTAATAGATGTTCAAACTACTATTGAAATTTATATAAAGTAGTAAAATTATTGTGAGAAGCAGACTAAAACCTAAACCAGAGATTATTAATTTGGTATCCATAGACCCTCGATTACATAGAGTCCATGCACTTGGACTGGAGAAAAAATATTTTTATTTCAGCAAAATTGGCAATTCTTATCAATTTTATCGA
The DNA here is from genome assembly GCF_016432865.1 of Antechinus flavipes. NCBI lineage: Eukaryota > Metazoa > Chordata > Mammalia > Dasyuromorphia > Dasyuridae > Antechinus > Antechinus flavipes. Next base: position 284,967,795 of record NC_067400.1, on the reverse strand, counting down.
TTTTACTTTATTCATTTAAAATATTATTTGGAAAGGGAGCCTTTAGGCTTCACTAGATTACCAAGATGATCCATGATACAAAAAAAAAAAAAAAAAGACTTAGAACTGACCTAAACTAATAAGGAGAATCTAATTTGAGGCCTATTCTAAAGAATATTTTAAGCATCAAAACATGTTCTCACTGTTTTTTCTTCAGATCTAAAATGAACAAGACTCTTGGTTTTTATTGATTCTTTTGACTTTATTCTTCAATCTACAATTAAATGCTTCACTTTTGAGAGGGTTCAATAGGTCAGGTGGTGACTTGGAGGTGTCCAGGAGGGTACCCACCTCCCATTGACATTTTTGGACAAGTCATTCAATTTTAAAAAATTGATTAGGTGTGTTTCTAGAACAATTTTTAAAATGTAGCAACATTTTGGACTTCAAAAATGTGAGATGATATTGCTTTTAATATTACTATAGTGTTTGCACGGAAAAGAGAATAAACAGAAATCACAGAAACTTATCAATTGTCCAAAGTTGCATTACACATCTTTTTGATCAAGGTAACATTATTAAAACCAGTCATAATTTACAAAGTAGAAGAATCCATGTAGCTGTAACTTACTATCATATGAGATGAGATGTCCTCAAGTACAATTGTTTCATCACACTGAATATTAAGAGCTTGCTGGCATCATTTTAGTTTCCATTCATTATTTTTACATCTCTGGATGCTTTTTTGACACTGCTACAAATTTCTCATCCCACTTTTCAAGTGGGAATTCATTTTTTAAAATCATTTTAAAATTGGTGTAGAAGGTCACGAAGTCAACTCAGATTAAAAATGAAATAAACACATTCATGCCATGACTGGGTTTGGAGAGAGATGCTAGTTTCTATTTTTAATCCTTTACCTGTTTTGTGTCTTTGCCTCAGGGAGGTCAGAATCTCATATAGAGGACAGTGTGTTTTGTTGTTTTTGAGTGACCCAAATTATTCTTAAATGTCCATTAATCTTGTTAATACTGAAACTACAGGGAATTGAGGAAGTAAGACTGTTGATTAGGGAAAATATTCTTAGGTATCTGTGATGTTATAACATTTTATTGGCATACTTTCTATTCTTTTCTTCAAAAAAAAATTTGATTTTTGATCCTAGCAAAATTCTTTGAAAAGTCTTGAGAATTAATGCAGGAACTCAAGCTTTAAGTTATTATATGGATTGCTGATTTAATAAAGGGAGCAATTATTTTTCTCTCCTAACTCATAAAGTTCAAATCTAAGAAGAGAGATACATATTATCTTTGTCACAGGTACTAAATTAGAAGTCTCATGTCTTCTGAATTTCCAGGGTGTTCATTTATTATATTTATCCCTAGAGGTTGTTTTTATTTTTTTTTATTGCTGCTTGTTTCAGATTCAGGGAATTTGCTTTAAGCAGTCTTTGAATCTTTTTGGTTGTCCAAGACCCTTAGTTTGTGTTTTAGTCCTCTTTCATGAATTGATTTACTATGTTCTGTTTATAGTCTGTGTAAAGTTTCAGAACCATTTATGTGTGTAGATGCAAATCTTGCATTCCTTTTGGTCTTTTCATTGTAGTTCACAAAAGACAGGATTTGAGAGTAAAACTGAATAATGGCTGGCCAGAATACTGTTTGCACAGCTGCATTTAGGCAGTGACCAAACCTTGAAAAAGCCGAGGAGAAGGAGAAATGAATAGAAACTCTTGTTGCCTAATCATGAAGTTTCTTGGACACACTGCTTTGAATGATATGAAGTCATTACATATGTTGGGTCAGTGCTCTTCTTTTGCCTCTTCTCCCTGCTTACTGGTCTCCCAAGAGAACAACTAACTACCCTCTCTGTCATTAGAGTAATTAGAAAACATTTTTCTAGGATAAGATGACATCAGTAAATAATGCATGTAATGTACCTAAAATTAGATCTTGCATTAAATATCACCCTGACAGCTGTCTAATGCAAAGATATGGGGTAAGACAGTATTGACATATCTGTCTCTTTTCCTTGTGAGTTGTAGCCTTTGAAAGTAGGCTACCAAGCAATAATTTAATCAAAAGAATCAGAACAGCATTAAGCTCCAGTAAATAGTAGGTCAGCATCAATGCCAGACTCAAACTGACAATGTATTAAGTTCTGACTTGTGACATTGCAAATAGCTTCTAAAAGTTTGCCAGGGATTCCTGGCAAAAAGCTGCAGTTTCACAGATTTAGAACTGGCAGGGACTTAGAAGGCAACCAATAGAGCCCCCTTCATGTTATAGGTAAAATGATGGATGTGTAGAAAGAAATGACTTTCCCGGTGTAACAAAGGGTGTTATTAAGAGAAGGGATTTGAAATGAGTTCTTCAGTTTCATATGAATCATATATATTGAAATGTTGATAGTAAAAGATTAGATCCTGATGATGGATCCATTGTCTAAAGATTAGGGAACATTGATGTGTGTTTTTGATGGGACTTGAGTGGTTTTTTGTTTGTGAACTTGTCAGTTTATTTATATAAGTTTGAAAAGGAGGTTACTTCTACCCTTTATTATAATGAGTACAGTCAGATATTCCTTTTTATAATTAAAATAATTGTCATTAATTATATTAGTGCACTTTAATGTGTTAAGGACCCAGAATCTCAATATGAGAACTCCAATGCAAATAACAATTAATCACCTACCATCTTGGTGAGTTGTCTAAAGAGAAGGAAGGAAAAGTGTGATCCATGATCACAAAAGCTATTAAAATGTCAAAGGAAAAACTTAAATCTATACCTTCCTAACCCCCCAAGTCCAATATAGTTTCCAATATTTCTGAATGTAAAAGAAATCCTTAGGAAGTTACAGGGGACAGTAGATAGAGTGCCTGGCATGGACTCAGAAAGACTCATCTTCTTGAGTTCAAATCTGGCCTCAGATATTAACTAATGTTGTAACCCTGGGCAAGTCAGTAAACCCTTTTTGCCTTAGTTTTTTCACTATAAAATGAGCTGGATAAGGAAATGGCAAATCACTTTGATGTTTCTGCTAAGAAAACTCCAAGTATGGTCATAAAGAGTTGTATTCAACTAAAATGACTGAACAGCAAGAAGAGAAATCCTAATAGTGACAGATCTTTATTATGATTGGAAAACTACACCTTGGTTTAGGCTATGGGAGATTCATTAATTTATTTTTATTGTTTCCTTTTTTTTTCCTCATTGCCTAAGGAAACTTAATAATGCCAGAAGTCTAGGCATCACTACCCCACCAGAGTTCACATGTTTCAGTATCACTTTAGTCTTAAAGTACACTTTTCTCACATTGGCTCTGTGAGATAAATAGCATAAAAATATTCATTCTTATTTTACAGGTGGGAAAATACTTTCAGAGTGAATAGGTGACTTTCCTAAGATCAATTTATTAAAGAATGACAGATATAGAAACTCTTAGTCTTCTGATTCCAAATCCAGGACTTTCCCCACTGTTCTAGCTTTCTTCTTATCTGTTATCCCCACTTGGCTGCAGTCTGCTGCCTCTGGCTATAACCCATTTCCTTGAATATGGGGGTTGAGAGTCTGAAAAAAAGCTTCTTTAGTTTGTGCAGATGCCTATCTATTTGGTATGTGCCAGATATCAAATTTCACCTGAGAGGCATTATGATTTGGCGTCCTTAATGGAATAGAGCTAAAATACTATTGGTGATATATGTAAAAAAAAAAAAAAAAAAAAAAGCAGACATTATAAAAATCTCTCATTTACAAAATGTTTTATAAATACTTAATGGCAAGTAATCAATTTTCACTATCTATAGTTTTCTCCCTTTTCAAGGCGGGGGCTTTATTCCTTTACTTGATTGATGATAATTATAACAGTAGAACAATAAATCAGGATTCAAATTGATAGATATATCATCTTTACTTTGGGGAAAAATTAAGAAGTGTTTTCTGAATAATTTTTAACCATTTGATACTGTGTTGAAAAAAACACAATACAAAGAAAGATGTAATATATGCAAATAAACTTTTATAGGAATAATATCCTCTGGGATACTTTTATAAGAGCACAACAGATATTTTACTCATTATCATAGCTGCACTAATAACTTGTCTAGCCTAGATCATAATCAACTTGCCCCCTAATGGGATACAAATTTTTACAATGGAAACTTACTGCTTGTGGTTAATATCAGCATAAAATGTCATTGTATAAGGAAAAATTCCTTATATAAATCAAAAATGGTAAATTAAATTATACATCAGTGTCATTTAGAAATGTATGTGTTCACCCTGGGCAAGCCACTTAACCCCAAATGACTTAGGGAAAAAAAAAAAACAATAGAGGGATACCAGAGTTTTGCACTGGTTGACAGAAAATGGGCAGGTAGATAAGATGACATACTGATTTGACTGCTGGGCCTAGAGTCAGGAAGATTTTTCTTTTTGAGTTCAAATCTGGTTTCAGACACTTGGTAGTTATCTGACCTTGGTTAAGTCACTTAACCCTTTTGCCTCAGTTTCCTTATTTATAAAATGAGCTGGAGAAGAAAATAGTAAACCATTCCAGTGTCTCTGCCAAATGAGATGCCAATGAGGTCATAAAGAGCCAGACACAACTGAAAAAAATATTAGATTACTTAGAAGGAAGTCTTTCATATGTTACATAGATGGTCTATGAATTATTTATGGAAGAGCACAAATATAAATGGTATTAGATGAAAAAGTGTAGAAAGGTTGTAATTTATACCTATTCAAGAAATGTCCACATTGATCCCATTGCATTTAATTCAATAAACTTTTGGTAACCATAAAAAAAAAAGAAATGTATGTCTTCATAGATGCATATGAATATATTTATATATACGTACTTATATTATTTTGCTTCGGGAATTCATTTAGATTTTAGAAATGTTTTAGATTTTAGAAAGCCATATCTTTTTATTCTTTTGTTAAGAGTTGTTTGGCTAATCTCCATTTCTTGGTTATGTTATGGATCATGGTATTCATAACACCCTACCTTACAATCATTGTACCTTAACTTGCATGTTACTTCATTTTATTCATGTCACTTCAGAGGGTAGTTGCCTCTAAGGGTTTGAGGAAATGATAGTTTGTAATTTGTACTGAGCTTCTTTTGTTAATAGTGCTTCAAATACCTAAGACTTAAGGTTATTATGGGAAAACTGATGAAGACTTTCCTCCACCTATAGCAGAGTTTTTTGATTTGGTTCCCTGCTCCAAAGATCCATAAGATAGATGTCAGTGGGAGCACTTTCTTTGGGGAAAAATATTTCCATTAAAGAGAATCTTTCCATAAGATGTTCTGAAATTGAGTGCTGTGCTTAGAGAGGGAATGTGAGAATATATGAGTAATTGACAGACAGAGATTGAAATAGAATTTGTCCAGGGGATAGTGGCCTAATTTTGTTAACATAGATATTTTTTAAGGAATTCCAAAAGACCTATATTTGTTATACCCATTCTGAAAATATTGACATAAAAAACGTCACAAGTTCTTTGGCACAAATATACTTAGAAATGAAATAACCTGGAATGTTTCATTGATAGGACAAGAAGCAAAGAATTTCTGACTCGAGCTGTAAAGATGAAGAGAAGTCATCATGAGGCAGATGATTGATAGCTAGACAGATATAGACAGATGGATATAGATACATATAAATATACATTGAGATCAACATATATAGCAATATAAGTATAGATAATGGATACAGCGATGAAAGAAACTCTGAACAGTAGAGATTCAAAATAAGACTTATTATGTATTGTAAGTAGATCTCAGGGGTTGTTTTGAGATTATGTTTAATAGCAGAAGAATCTTTTTATTCCCATCTTGTTTCTGTGCCAGACTCTTTCCACCTGAGGTCCTGTTATAAAGAATTAATGATTATTTTATTGTTCAAGTGAAATGATTGATTGGCAGCCAACTCAGAAGGCAGTTGAATTATGTGTGTATGTATGTTTTAAGCGTTTTAGTTGACCTAAGATTTCATTTGTACAAAGAACTCCCAATTGTATAAATCCCACCCATCAAAGAATATTGGCAATTTATGTATAATGTATATTCTTAGAGCACAAGTTCTTTACCTGGGCTCAGTGAAACAGAATACATAAATTCTGATAATTACATTCCAATGTAATTATGGTTTCCTTTGTAGTCCTAGCTATTTTACTTTATGCATTTGAAAACATTTTAAGACTGTTACATCAAAATGTTACACTAACAACAAAAGTTAAGAATTCCTGTTTCTTTTTTTCCCCTGAGAGTTATCTAGGGCATTGAGAGGTTAGCGGATCCCTTAGTGTATCAAAGGAAGGACTTAAAACCAGATCCTTATGATTTCAAGCTGACCCTCTATCAACTTTATTATTGTATTATTGTTTTCTAAATCTTATCTTACTGCTTGCTCTTTGCCCTCCATAAAGCCAGAAAATCACTAATTTGGCAAACATTCTAGGTCACATAATGAAAGTAGCACTTCGTAACACTCTCATTGCACTCTCACAGTGTTTCTCGTGGACCCCTATCATATACTCTGTTAAACAGCAACTTTCTTGATGATGGCTCCCTTGTTTCATTCTTTATATCCCCAACAATGTCCACCAGATTGTGTAGCATGTGGTGCATGAAATAAATACTCAATAAACATTTGTAGAATGTTGAATGTTCCCATTACTAGATTGGTTTGTTGACAACAGCTTTGTAATATGTTTGAAGATTGAGAATATATAAGACCATCCTTATTATCTCACTTTCCCAACTTACTTACATCATAATATTTTTGTCCATTAATTTTTCCATGTAAATTTCATTATGATTTTATCCATTCTTCAAAATCGCTGATTTATACCTGTTAGAGATCTTTGAATTCATTTAGTTAGAACCATTTCCCTTTATAATTAAAGAAATAGGCCCATACAAAAACAGGTACAATTTGCTCAGTCACAGAGAATAAAATGGTAGAATTGAGTGAGATATGTGTCAAATGTTCTGACTTCAATCCAACCCACCATATCATACTGCCATTCTGTTTATTGATATAAATTGTATGAACTTTAAAATACTGTTATTTTTGCTGCATTAATCTGATTTATCTAGCAACAATGAATGTCTTCTTCCGCCACACACATCCTTGTATCAGGCATTACAACTTAAAATCATCCTTATTATAATCACAGATAATTCTAAATTAATTACTAAGTATTTATTTGTTACTGTAAATGGGATTTCTTTGTATTTTTTTATTTTTACCACTAATATATATGAAAATCAAATAAATTTTGTACATTATGTCTTATCCTTGTTCTAGTCTTACGATTGTATATTCTGCCTACCAGAACAAATTGTCTCTATCATTATTTTAGGTGAAATAATTGTATTTTCTATCTATGGCATTAGTATGTCATCTGAAAATAATGATACTGTTAATTCTTCATCCCCCAGTCTTCATTTTTAGATATCTTTCCCCGATTGTGTAAAATTTCTAGAATTTCCAATAAAAAGTAAAGTATAACTGTAAAAACAAGTAGCCTTACTTTGTATCTATTTTTAATGAGAATGCTTCTAATCTTTCTCATTTGTTTTATTTTGATATTTAGGCTCAAGGTAATTATTTTATTGTGTCGAGGAGAATGTCATTCTATTTTCTTAGAGGGATATTGAATTTTGCCAAATTTTCTGAATTGACATAATTATATGTTTTTTTGGGAGCTTGAGGTTTATGTGTTTTATTGTGTCAATAGTTGCATATCACTTTTTCCTGCTTTAAATTAAATGAGCTTTGCTGTGATAAATAAGTCAAAACAAATAATTTCTTCTTATAGGTATGAATCGAGCATATTTTGTTCTTTGACTGAATAGTGAGGGCTTCTTTACTCAAATTACAAATTAATACCAAGCTGGCATACAAGTTACATAGTTATATTTATATGAGATCATTACTGTCATTCAAAACTGTGTATGTCAGTGATAAGTGATTTAGTAAAACAAAACAAAACAAAAAAGTCTGGGTAAGTAAGGGCTTAAAAGATTTGAGTACTAGTTCAATTCTGTCATAAGTTTCTTTGGTGACCTAAAGCAGATCACTTAAATTCTCTTAATTTCAGTTCTTTCCTTCTATAAAATGATGGACTTGTATTGTGCATCTATACACATGGCTGCCCTGTTATTAGAGCTACTTTGATATTTCTTAACCCAGTATGGCTATCTTAACCCTTCAGATTTATACTACTGAGCACAAGCTTTGCTTATGTATTTATGGTGTGTATGTGTATAGGTGAAAGAGAAGGGGGACAGAAGGGTGAAAAAGAGAGATAGACAGTTACAATGATAGAGAGACAGAAAGATTCTCTTGAAGTATTTAGGAAGATGAGTTCAGATGCACTTCCATTTACTAGCTCTGCAGCCACCAACAAGTTGTAACCTCTTTTTGTTTCTTCATCTATAAAATGGGGATGACAATTACACCTCACAAATTTGTCATGATGCTCAGATGAAATAATACATTTAAAGCACTTTACAAATCTCATTGATTATTATCTGTAAACTTGCACCTGATTCTGACATGCTATGATTCTATGGATTTTTCCTCGTTACATTTTAAATTCTTTTTTAGTAGTCTTTAATTCTGCTTAAAGTGAAGAAATGGGAAAATGGAGGGGAGGGGCGGGGCATTTTAAGAAAGAATTATAGATTTGCACATTTGGAGGGAATTGTTATGTTACCATGCCAGAATTCATAAAGACATAATAATCTCGGGGAAGGAAGAGAGTGCAGGAAAATGAGATCTCTGGGAGCCTTTGGTAAAGAAATTTGAACTAAAGCCGACAATATTCACCATTTTTTGAGATCTTTTTTTTCTCATCACTAAAGAGAGATTGTAGCACAACTTTAGGAAGCCCAAATATTTGCCTTCCCATTTTGCCCCTAAGAGGTTCAAAGAAGGCTTCAGTTCTCTTAAAAATATGTAAATAAATAAAAGTCCCATTCCTAACCCTGTTCTTTTTTATTGTTGTGAAATTCTATAACAATACTCCATAAAAAGACTCAGTCCTTTAAAGAAAGGATTATAACATAAAATCTTATGTTTAGGGCTACTACCCATAATAACAGCAATAGTAGAGCTAAGGAAATCCTGAAAATGCCATTAAAAATTAAGGTTATTATTTCATATTCATCAGTTGCCTGTTTCTTACTTATTAAGGATGACAGGCTGTTCCCCAAGTACTGAAATTTAGCTCTACCTAGCTAAACTTTCTCATTCTCAAAGAAAAGTCTTTTTTTCTGTTTTTCTGTTGTGTGAAAAATAGAATAATTTTCAAAGGACCATATTCAAAAGTCTTAGAAGAATAATCAGTTAATTGATTTATTGACTTGTTAAGGACTATTTAGTCATAGTAATGAGCAACTTGTCTTCCATTGTTGAAAGAAGCTTTCTTAATTATTACCACAAAGCCCTTGGTTTGATTTGTAAAGCACAAGCATATTATATATGCATGGATAGATAACAAAGAATGACTCCATTGACAGCATGCTCTAAAGAATAAGCACAAATGTTATAACTGAAGGAGTAATATTCAAAGAATTATAAAATTTTAAAAAATCATATAACATTAAAACTTTATTGAATATCTCTAAACAATGCATATTTATTTCAGAAGGAATTCTAGGACTTTATTATATATAGTATCTCAGGTCTATCCTTATGTCATTCTCAACTTCAGAAGGTTATCATTATAGAATATGCCACGTCTTCAGAAGCAAAGCACTCATTTGAACTTCCTGATTACTTAAGCCTAAGAAAATGTGTTTCTTCCATAGCATATAGTTTACAGTTAAAGACTGAAATCTGGGAGAAAGATATACTAACAGCAGAAAAGAACAATTAACAAATTTGTTAATAAGGAGCTAGAAGCTTAGCTAAAATGTCATAATGAATAGTTATTAATTTAAAGTAAGGAGAAATGCTGGATCTGTGATTTCATAGGTAAGGGGTGAGGGAAAAGTATTAATGCTAAGTGGCAACTTCTTTGGAATTTATAGTCTCAGAAAGTGGGTAGAATGCTGATTTGCTTCACACACACACACACACACACACACACACACACACACACACACACATTATGTGTGTTTGTGTGTCTAAAACATTTGGAAGTAAAACCCAGATTTCATAGCATCTCTTCTTTATCCACTTAGAGAGAGTAGGTGCTGAGAAAAAATCTAGACCTATAGCAGCCAGCAAGAAATCTATGAGACTGCCATCTACTAAGTCCCAACTGGGAGAGAGGATCAAAGTAAGGCCTGGGGACCAACATTCACCTAGTGAAAGTCACAAACTCTTGCTTAATGGGGCACAGAAGTCCCTCCCTAGCTCCCATTCTGTGGGCAGAGGAATCTCAAAGACTCTAATTCATGGGAGTCAAAAATACAGTAAACATAGTCCTTCCAGAGAGGTCATAATACCTCTCTGCCCTTTTAAATAAGAACAGAAAGAATAAACAGTTATTGGATGATTATGAGGCACTATACTAATAAGGTTAAAAGTCTGATAGACTTGGATGTAGGAGCAGCCAGATTTCAAAACCCATCTCTGGTATTCATTATTCATTAATAGATAAGTTTCAGCCTCTTTGAGCTCATTTCTTCATCTGTAAAATGGAGATGTTAGCTACTGTTGGGTTGATTCTCACAGGGTTGTAAAGATATAATAGGATAATTGATACTGTGTAAAAAATACTTTGTGAACCTTAAAGCACTCAGTTAATGTCAGCAGATATTATATAGGAGGAGCATATAATCCCTTTAGATAGATGTGGTTTGAACATTAAACAAAACAAATATAATAAGAGATTTAATTACCATTTCAAGATAAAAGAAATATTTACATATCCATAGAATAAGTGAAAGTTTGTTCAAAATAATTCAGGCAACATATTTTGGGCTAATTAAGAGTTCCTATCAACCTATAATGTACTTGGGTGAGCATGTTTTTTTTTTTTTTATTAATTAAACCTTTTTATTTACAAGTCATATACATGGGTAGTTTTTCAACATTGACCCTTGCAAAACTTTCTGTTCCAAATTTTTCCCTCCTTCCACACCTTTCCTTAGATGGCAAGTAGTCCAATACATGTTAAATATTTTAAAATATATGTTAAATCCAATATATATATATATATATATATATATATACATATTTATACAGTTATCTTGTTGCACAAGAAAAATTGGATCCAGAAAGAAAAAAAACCGAGAAGGAAAACAAAATGCAAGCAAACATCAACAGAAAGCATGAAATGTTTTTATTGTATTGTGTTCCACACTCTGTTCTCATGGTTCTCTCTTTGGGGGTAGATGGCTCTCTTTATCACTGAACAATTGGAACTGGTTTGAATCATCTCATAGTTGAAGAGAGCAATGTCCATCAGAATTGATTATCATATACTCTTGCTGTTGCCGTGTATAATGATCTGGTTCTGATCATTTCACTTAGCATCAGTTCATTTACGTCTCTCCAGGCCTCTCTAAAATCATCCTGTTGGTCGTTTCTTACAGAACAATAATATTCCATAACATTTCTACACCATAATTTATTCAGCCATTCTTCAATTGATGGACATCCATTCAATTTCCAGTTTCTAGCCACTACAAAAAGGGCTGCCACAAGCATTTTTGCATATACAGGTCCCTTTCCTTTCTTTTATATCTCTTTGGGAAAGAAGCTCTCTATACTACTGGGTCAAAGGGTATACACACTTTGATAACTTTTTGAGCATAGTTCCAAATTGCTCTGCAGAATGGTTGGATCTCTTCACAGTTCCACCAACAATGTATCAGTTTCCCAGTTTTTCCATATCCCCTCCAATATTCATCATTATCTTTTCCTGTCACCTTAGCCAATCTGACAGGTGTGTAGTGGTATCTCAGAATTGTCTTAATTTGCATTTCTCTGACCAATAATGATAAGGAGCGCCTTTATATGTGCTAGAAATAGAATCAGTTCTCATCTGAAAATTGTCTGTTCATATCCTTTAACCATTTATCAATTGGAGAATGGCTTGAATTCTTACAAATTTGAGTTAATTCTCCATATATTTTAGATATGAGGCCTTTATCAGAACCTTTGAATGTAAGAAGAATATGATTAATTTTTGGAGTAAGGCAATCAGGATTGATTGACTTGCAAAGGTCAAACTACTACTAAATCCCTGAGCCCAGATTCTAATTCAGGTTTTGACTCCAGACTTAGTCCTCTATCCATAGTGCCACCCAACTGGTTGAATTTTTAAAGAAATGTTGGACAATTATTGTATTAGGAGGAAAGAGAAATCACACCAAGATAGAGTGGTTGGAAAATGCTGAATGGAGGAGGTAAAATTTAAACTTGAGCCTAAAGTATTCATAGAATGTGAGTGGGCACAGAGAAGTAGAGGATGATTGTTTTAGCTAGTTGGTGCATAATGAGTAAAAACACAAAGATGAGAAAACTTAACCTCTAGGGACTGGTAATAAATTTAATTCAATGAAATGTGCTATTTACAGTAGGAATAGGAGGGGAAAGTCTGGAAATTAAGGTTGGTAGAAACCAAAGAGAACCTTTAATGACAGGTTAGGGATTTTCTACTCAGTCAACAAACTATAGTTAAGTACTTACTATATACTAAGCATTGGGGATACAAAAAATCCCCCACAAAACATGTTCTCTGTCTTTGGAAAGTTCACATCTAAAAGGAGAGACAACATGCAAATATCCCTATCTTTATCTATCTACATAAATACAGTATATATAGACATCTCTTTCAGTTGCAACAGGAGGGACCTGGGAAAGACATTTTTTAGAAGGTAAGAATAAAGCTAAAGAAACCAAGAAAGTTAGAAAGTTGACAAAAGTTAGGAGGGGAGCATTTAAATCATGGGAGATAGACAGTGGAATGATGTCTTAGGAGTTAGAGGTGGAAAGATTTTAGAGATTAAGTTGATTGAGAATATAAGCTCTTTGAAGTCATTTTTTTGTTTTTATACCATCAGTGCCTGGTACAAAGTAGGCATTTAATAAATGCTGAAAATTAAATCCTGTGTACTACTTCAATGATAGACGAGAAAACTGTCATCTAATTCTAAATATAAGATCCTTTCTATTTATCAAAAATGAACATTTAATATTTACTGTAAATTATTCAAAGACCTGGGGATGCAAAAGTTGCAAAAATAAAAATCCTTACTCTCAAAAAAATCATATTTTAATGAGGAGAAAACATGTAAATAACTAGGTATGTACATGATACATACAGAGCAGATAGAAGGTGAGATATTGATTGGTTCTTTCTAATACATTTTATCCTTCTCTCTACTCTAATATTTCTGAACACAATATTGCTTCTTTGCCTCTTCTTTCAGGTGTACACTACTGAGTTGGAAGGGGCTTTTATCTAAGGAGTAACTAAGTGAAACGGTGGAGAGAGTGTTGGGTCTAGAATAAGGATGACCTGTGTTCAGATCTGGTTTCATAAATTATTATGAACCCTGCAAAACTCACTTAACCCCTTTTTTTTTGCCTCAGTTTCACTATCTAATGAGCTGAAGAAAAAAATGACACATGAGCAAACTATTCTAGTATCTTTGCCAAGAAATCCCAAACGAGATCATGACAAGTCAGACACAACTGAAAAACCTGAACAACAAAAAAGAAGGCTTTATTGGCAGACTATCTAGACCAATAAACTCCTTGAAGATAGGAATTTTTTTCTTTTTTTTTTGTCTTTCTGTATTAGTCCCTATAACAACAAACACTAAATATCTGTTTGTTGAGGTGAAGATAATTTGATATTAGGATTTTTTAGAATGGTTAAAGGTGTCTTAAGGTAAAAAAAAAAAAAGCTGGTTTTGATTTATTCACTATTGCTGTAGTTAGTTGTAGACATAACTGTTCCACTTTCCATATTGTGTTTATTATTAATTTGTTCCTTCTCTTCTAGTCTCCTTTTTTTCTAAAATTCTATTCTACTCTTACTTTAATAAGTATAAAACTTTCAAATATTAGTGTCTTTTTAATTAAATTCATAATTTGCTGCTTAAATGGAAGACTTTGCAATCTTGAACTTGAATGAAATTTCTTGGTTTCTTTTAAGATTGGGGGAGGGAGAATTTTAACCTGTGTCTCCAAACCTCTCAACATTTATGGAAGTTTCTTTTTTCCCATGTTTGAAAATTGTGAAAACAATTATGTTCTATGATAGCTTATATGCTTTAAAGTTATATGCCAAAATCTAACTCCATTTCTTTTTGCTGTATTTAAAAGTAGCATAATTAGTCTAAAATTTCAGAAATATACTGGATTGTAGACCTGACTTTAAATGGGCACATTAACATTTACTTTTTCCCCTTGTATCAAGTTAAAATGCTATGTTATGTATTGCAACATATTTTACTGTGTTATAGTTTTCAAGAATGGTGAAAATTATGGATATTGAAAATATTTTCTCAGAGTTTTTAATTCAATATCTTGTGGCTTTTCTTATGACAAAAAGTCATTGTAGCATCTAATCCTAACATTCATTTTTTTGTCTAGCTTCTTTAAAAACAAAGTGCAAGAATTTTAAAGTTGAGCTGGTGATATAACTTCTGACATTTTTCCTTTAATAATAATTACATAGCATTCTCTTATTCAAGTTTTTTTTTTCCTTCTCACAGTAGTTATTGATAAGAGAAATTAAGGGATGAGGGGAATGAGTAAATTGGTGAAAAAAATAGTCAAATTTATAGATAATTGTTATCATGCATAGAGAAGTTTGGGATTGGAAGGAAATAATCCCATATCTTCAATTTTATTTCACCAAAAGCAAATCAATCAATGGATATTTTCAAGGAGAGTATTCATTTTCTTTCCTTTTCTTATAATGGAAGTGAAAGAAGGTTGAAATTCAGGGATCATGATGGCAATATTTAATGTTTATATATTTGTGTTTTAAGTTTGGCTAAACATTGTAGGAGGGGAACTTTCTCATTAATTGAAAATGAGATAATTTTGAATTAAGTGAACTGGTATACAATCAGTTAGGTTTTTACAAATCATTATATATTTGCCATATCATCCTGGGAACCAGGAAGTCTGAGACTCACAGCTTGTGGTATTGTCTGTTGTGTTTTTATTTTTGTCTTTGAATCCCTAGAATTTATTGTGCTGGATAATGCATGCATTAATCTGTAGATTCAGTGATTTAGTAGGTTATTTCCTCCATTTTTCATTTTTTTCTGTGGATAGACATAGTAGATCAATAAACAAAATTGCTAAATAATTTGAAGTGTTTAAATACAAGATTTATTAATTTAGAATGCTACTAGAAGATTCAGCTTCATGGCTAAATAGATAGGAAGGAGTTCCAAGAAAGTTATCATAGAACATAATTGTTTTCACAATTTTCAAACATGGGAGAAAAGAAACTTCCATAAATGTTAAGGTACTATTAATGATATTCTTATGGATAATAGAATTTTACTAGTTGGGATGTTCCTTCAACTCTCCATCCCTTCTCACCCTCTGTGATTTTTGTCCATGTTTTTCTTCAAATCCTCCAGATAGGATTTATTGAAATTCTAGGAAGTTTCATTTTTTTATATATATAGAGTGCCAGTTATCACTTAGGCAGCAAATGTGTTATTGCCCAATCATGCTTTACAATTTCTCTGTAACTTTTTCTAATCATGAACATCTTCAACAATATCTTCTAAGTGAATTCTTGTATATGTCATCCTTAATAATAGAATGTGAATCAAGACAAAAAATATTTCTTAAAACAAGCATTGAATTTAGTGATAAAGATATATCTGGCTAGCTTTGGATCATTTTTTTACAATTTGCCTTTACATTATACTAACAATGATATTTCAATCTGGCATTGCTCAATTCTTTCTTAAATATTATTAGTAAACCATTGGATTATTTCATGAATAATAGTTGTGTGGTTGGCATTCTATTTGGAGAGGGGAATGGGGAGAAGAATGAACTCAAACTAGTACATATATTCTACCTGACATTTTTCTTTGTAGTTTTGAAATTTCTCCAAAGTGATCAAGTGTAGAACTTTCTTTTCCTTATTTCCATTTTTAAGAATCACCAGTCTTACTCAAAATCTTTTCATTTGAACATATCTGATCATAGAATATTTTAAATTCTTTTCATTTTATTCTATCTTGTACTTATTGTTTGGGTTGATGTATTTTCCTTTTCTTTTTCATTTTTTATAGGCCTGGATGATTGTCTTCAGCAGTACATTAAGAATTTTGAGAGAGAAAAGATCAGTGGTGACCAGCTGCTTCGAATTACCCACCAAGAATTGGAAGATTTGGGAGTCACTCGCATTGGCCATCAAGAACTTATACTGGAAGCAGTTGATCTACTATGTGCACTGGTAAGTTTCTTAAAGGATGTAACACTTGGGGTAAAGAAGACTTAATTTTTTATCGTTGAGATAATATAAGTTTATGAAAATAGTTTATGTATTCCTAAAGAGCACTTTTGGTGAATATATTAAAAGAGAGAAGAAAAGGTTATGAAAGCTATATACCACAATAGGACACATATTTATCATCACACAATTGATTGAAAGATGTAGATAATAAATAACCTCAGTGGACTTATTGTTTGTTGACAATTAAAAAAAAAAAATTATAGGGCAAAACACCACCTTAAAATCTATCTTCCAACATGGCAACTCTTGTGTCCATGTACAAACTATATAGGATTTTTTGAAAGTTATAACAGTTGAGATAACATTATTAAAAATCCTCTAATTATTAATATTAAGTGAGACAAATAACAGGGAAATATAATACGCCAAAGATATTCACTAGTCAGAAAAAATTGAATGCACAAAGTTAAAGAGGAATATCCATATAAAGAAGAAGATGAGGGCCTTCGATTGTTCTTGTTTGCAGTTAATATTCTGCTGATTGTACGATGCCATAGAGTTTCCTATAATAACTCAAAAGAATTTGAGATCTAACTATTTATTCAATAGAAATTAAATGGAAAGACCGATATTATCAAAACTATGATATGGATTTAGGTAGACAGCTTTTGGATCACACAGATATTTTCATATGTGCTCACACATATGCAAACATATATGTTCACCTTGGACAGATACCACAAATGGATAGTTAGGCCCAGAATTCAGCAAAAAAAAAAAAAAGACAATAAACTGGACTTCCTTTGGGAAACCTCAATGCTGCCAAACTTCTTTCTTAAACAAGATACATCTTTTAACAACAGTGTCCTTCCGTTGATTTTGTATGGCTTCAAAGCATGAAATAGCATAGTTTCTGAAGAACTGAAGTTTAAGATCAGCTAAAGATCAATAGAGAGATATGTGGTATGCTGAGCAATCTGTAGCACATTAAAAAACAATATTAAAGAGAAGTGATATAAAAAATGCCAAAGAAATTGAGCTAGGTCTTGATTAGGATGAATGATGAATCCCATAAAGTGGTTTCATTATTCTAATTCAAGCCGCATGGTTCCATTGGGATAGAACTGCATTTTTTATATATACAATTATAACTTCAAATAGTGAAAATACATATATACATGTAACCACTTTACAGGATTCATTATTCACACTAATCACGTATGTGAGTTGTGCTGGCCATGCAGTGAGAACTCAAGGTGACTCATGAACATTGGAATTCTCAAAACATCAAGAAACTGTGAAAAATATTCCCAATATATGGTGTGAGGCACTTCTCAACAACAGGACATGGAGGAGAGTAACATGGTATGTTCAGGTATAAAGAAATTATGATCTTTGTCACTGAGGGGAACATATATTATCAGTGAGATTGCAGGTTCATTAAAGCATTAAGAGAGCTAATAAAGGTAGAATTAAATTGAAGAAATCATATTCCCCAAACTCTCATCTAATGAGTAACATTCATGAATTCAAGTTTATAGAACCTAAAGCTGATTACCTCAGCCTAAAATTTGAACCTTCTCCAGGCTTTTCCAACTCCAGATCATTGACTTGTACTGATTAGAGATGAAGTTTTACTACTGTGTAAAAATTTTACTACCAAAAGTATTTTTTAATATTCAGGTTTTTTTAACATTATTCTTCTGCCTACTTCTTTGAAAGTTATCACTTTCTACATTGTCCATTGTCACCACTTTTATTTGACATAGACCTAGAAATTCTGAATATTTTAAGACATAAAAAAGAAATTGAGGGAAGAACCATGAATAAAGAAGAAATAACATGTCCATCCTTTGTAACTAAAATCGTTAATTTTACTAAATTAAATTTAATAAGAATAAAAATTTCATCAAACTGGCAACATGTAAATTAAAATCCACACAAATCATCAATATTTCTATTTAAAATAATACCAATAAAACTCAACAGGAAGAGAGAGAAGGAAATATTCCATTTAAAATAACTACAGAATATATAAAACACTTGGGAGTCTACTTGTTTTCTGTTTCTATCTTCTTCCATTGTTCTTGTCATCTCCCATGAAACCTAAGAAACACAGAGAGAGGGTAGGAGAGAGATGGGGAGAGAACGAGAGAGAGGGGTAGAGAAGAAGAGAGAGAGACAGAGGCGGAGACAGGGAGAGATACAGAGAGAGAAGGAAGGAGGAAGGGAGAGAGAGAGGGAAAAGGAAAAGGAGAGGGAGAAAAAGTCAGTGTCAGAGTCTTTGGAGAGTGATGTTTAGTCTATACTTAGTTTTTTGGTTGGGAATCAGTGCCAAGTTACAAATTATGAAGCTCTGTATATCAGCTGGTGTCACCATGTTCAGCTTCTTGGGGAAACTTAAAAATAGCAACTTGCTCTGAGAGTTTTTCATACCAGTCTTTGGGGAAATTCAATCAGTTCTAAAGCACCTTTCCTTCTTAAAGTATTCATTTGAAATTCATATTGCAGGTATTGTCTCTGAATATAAAGAGATGACAGAGTAGCCCTTTTATGGAAAAATCAACTTGGAAAAAGTCATGTCATTTTTCATAGTTTCTTCCAAACATTCCCCCTGAGAATTATAAATTACACAGTGCATTAAAAGATAGCTCATGTAAGAGCTCATGGAGGAGAGAAGTGACTATTTCAATGATCCCTTTACCAGGTTCTCCGAGAACACAAAATATTTCCCAGGAGAAAGTTTCATGCCAAGCATTGTCCACACATATTTTTTTAAGCCAATCTGGTTTTTAAAACTTTGTGATGTCTCATTCTTAAAAGTCTTCTCTAGAAACTAAATCTGAGCTTCAGTTTCTCAAGCTTTTTGACATCTCATTCTTAAATGTCTCTTTTTCTAGGTGGGTGTTTTCATGTCCAGTTCTTGAATTAGTACTCCCACTAAATGATGATAGAAGTGAAAGGAGATAAGAGTATTTTAGAATTAGCTCACTGAATCATTTTATGAAACAGGCATATTCCAAAAAGATTGCCTGTGAAACACATTTCTGAAAAGCAGATCCTATTTTCCAACTGAATTCCACTATAAAAACTGTAAATATTTTTCCAGAGGAAAAAAAGCACTTTAGTAGACAGGGTTGTAGTAGTAGTAGACAGGCCCCTGATATTTCAAATATTGAAGAGTATGTACTATTTTTGTTGTTCCTTCTCGCTTTTGGCATTGATTATCTTTGTTTTTTGTCACCACAAAAAAAAAAAAAAAAACATAAATTTTTTGTACATGTGGGTCCTTTTTACTTTTTTATGCTCTCATTGGACTATAGATCTAATAGTACTGTTACTAGTTTTATACTCCTTTGGGCATAGTTTCAAATGCCTTTCCAGAATGGTTGGATCAATTTACAATTCCATCAACCGTGCATTAGTGTTCCAATTTCCCCCACATCTTTTATAATATCATTTTCTTTTTTTTGTCATATTAGCCAATTAGCTTCCTGATAGCTGTGGGATAGTGTCAGAGTTGTTTTTAATTTTCATTTCTCTAATCAATAGTGATTTAGAGCATTTTTGTATGACCATAAATAACTTTAATTTCTTTGTTTGAAAACTGGATATTTTTATCCTTTGTCCATTTATCAGTTGGAGAATAATTTCTATTCTTGGAAATTTTATTCAGTTTTCTATATATTTGACTTAGATATATTAGATATAGATGTTGTAAAATATGTTTCCCAGATTTTTGCTTTCCTTCTAACTTTTATGGCATTTTGCATTTTATTTGTGCAAAAAAAAAAAAAAACCTCTTTGAATTTAATATAACCAAAATTACTCATTTTACATTTCATAATGTTCTCTTTTTCTTGCTCGGTCTTAAATTCTTCTTTTCTTCATAGATTTCACAGGTAAATTATTCTTTGATCTCCTAATTTGCTTACTACATCAGTGTTTATGTCTAAATCATGTGCCTTATTTGGCTTTATCTTAGTATATTGTGTGAGCAGTTAGTCTATGCTAGTTTCTATTCAGTTTTCCCAAGTGGTTTTTATTAAATAGTGAATTCATATCCCAGAAGCTAGAGCCTTTGAGCTAATCAAACAGTAGATTACTATAGTCATTGACTGTATTGCATCTTGTATATCTAACCTGTTCCTACCACTTAAAGAGTAAAAATTAGTTTTGATGATTGCCACTTTTTAATATAGTTTTAGATCTGGTATATTTATACTAACTTCCTCTGCATTTTTAAAATTAATTCCCGTGACCTTTATTTCATTATTATTCATTAATTATTCACCTTTTGGTTTTTTGAAATGAGTTTATGATTAGTTTTTCTAGCTCTACAAAGTAATTTTTGGTATTTTGATTAGTATGGCACTGAATAAGTAAATTAATTTAGGTAGAATTGTCATTTTTGTTATATTAGCTCAGCTTATTCATGGGCAATTAATATTTTTTTAGTTATTTAGATTCAACTTTATTAGTATGGAAAGTGTTTTATGCTTATGTCTGTGTAGTTCCTGGATTTATCTTGCCAGATAGACTACCAAATATTTTATGTTATCTATATATATTTTTAAAAAAAGATTTTCCCTATTTCTTACTGCTGGATTTATTGGTAATACGTAGAAATGCTGATTATTTATGTGGATTTACTTTATATCCTGCAACTTTGTTAAAGTTGTTAATTATTTTAAATAGTTTTTATGATACCTCTCTAGGATTTCCTAAGTATGCCATCATATCATCTACAAAGAATAATTTCTTTTTCCTGTCTTATTGCTAAAATTAACATTTCTAGTACAATTTTGAGTAGTTAGTGGTAAGAATGGGCATCCTTGTTTCACCCCTATTTTTACTGTGAACACTTCAAGCTTATCCTCATTATATATAAATTCTTGCTAGTGCATTTGTATAGCTGCTACTTGTTATTTTAAGGAAAACTCCATTTATTCTTATGTTCTGTGATGTTTTTAATTGGAATTGATGCTGTACTTTGTCAAAACCTTTTTCAGCATCTACTGAGATAATCATATGATTTGTTGGTTTTGTTATTGAGATGGTCAATTATGTGGATAGTTTTCCTATTATTGATCACCTTATATTCCTGGCATAAATCCCACTAGATCATAATGTATTGTTCTGGTGATAAGTTGCTTCGATCTCATTGCTAATATTTTATTTAAAATTTTTGCATCAATATTCATCAGGAAAATTGTTCTATAATTTTTTTCTCTGTTTTGACTCTTCCTGGTCTAGTTATCAGCACCATAGTTGCATCCTAAAAGAAATTTAGTAAGATTCCTTTGTCTATTTTCTCCAAATGGTTTATATAGTACTGAAATTTAATATTCTTTAAATATTTGTTAGAATTTGCTTGTAAATCCAGCTGGCCCTGGAGACATTTTCTTAGAAAGTTATTTAAATGGGATTATTTAAGTATTTTATTTCCTCTTCTGTTAATCTTGGCAATATTTATTCTTGTAAATATTCATGCATTTCACTTAGATGTTGGCATAGAGTAGACCAAAATAGCTTCTAATTATTATTTTAACTTCCTCTTCATTTGATGCTAAATCTACTCTTTTCATTTTTGATATTGGTTATTTGCTTTTCTACTTTTAAAATCAAATTTGCCAATGGCTTATCTCTTTTATTGTTTTATCATAAAATCAGCCCTAAGTTTTTATTTATTAGTTCAATAGTCTTCTTACTTTTAATTTTATTAATCTCTTTGTTGATGTTCAGAATTTCTAATTTGGCATCTAATTGGGAAATTTTAATTTGTTCTTTTTCTATTTAGGTGCATGCCCAATTCTTGACCTTCTCTTTCTTTATCTATTTCATTCAAGAAAGCACTTAGAGGTAGAAAATTTCCCCTCAGAATTACTTTGTTTGCATCTCCTATATTTTGGCATATTGTCTGATTATTGTCCTTGTTTTGTGATAAAATTATTTTAGAATACTTTAGAATGAGATTATTTAGTTTCCAATCAACTTTAGTATATCTTTCCATGGCTCTTTATTATACATAATTTTTATTATATCATGTTCTGAAAATGATGCTTTTAATATGGCTGTCTTTTTGTTTTTGGTTGTGAGGTTTTTATGCTGTAAAACATGGTCAATTTTTGCAAATGTACCAATGAGAAAAAGGTATATTCCTTTCTATCCCTATTCAGATTTCTCCAGAGATATATCATATTTTCTAAAATTTTCTTTTCCTTTGTATAGTTTTTCTTTTCCTTTTCTGAAATTCTATTCACCTCCTTATTTTTTCTCTTGTTTATTTTGTTCAGGCCCCAATAATATAATTTTACTATTTTTTCCTATAATTAACTTCTCTTGTAAGAATTTGGATATTACACTACTTGATGAATATATTTTGGTGTTTCTATTCATTATCTTTGTTACCTTTTAGCAAGATATAGTTTCCTTCCTTATTTTATGTAATTTGATTTATGTAGAGGGCCAGAAAGCCCTCAGAAATCATTGGATTTTCTGAGAAATGATAAGACTGTTACAGGACTTCAAAATCTGCTGGAATCATTGGATTCCCTAACACATAAAAAGACTTTTGCAGGACTTCAAAAACTTGGGGGGATCATTGGATTCCCTGACATGTGAAGCAATGAACAATAGATTGATTTTGGACTATCTCTTGGCTGCTGAAGAAGGCGTATGTGTGACTGCTGTTTATATACCCTACTTCTAGGACTTCTGGCAATCTTTTACAACACCACATTGATTTATATTGTTTGTTATACTGTTACTTATGTGTACAATTCATGTTTGTTACACCACATCAAGCCTGCACTGACTGCGGGAAGGGTAATCACTAATAGCCTCTGCGTTATTGCTATGTGCTTGTGTAATACCTCCCATGCTGATGGGGTAGTGCATACCTGTTTCTAATAAGACCCTTCAGCCCAGAAACCCGCTAGCAATCCCTACTTCCCTTTGGTGCTTTTCATTTCCCTTCCTGAGATGTCAGGGAGGGCGTGATTATCTCCTTTTTAGTGATTTTACCTCCCTTCCTGAGAAGTGGGGAGGGGGGGAGGAGGGGAGGGGAGGGAGGGGATCGTGATCACCTCCTTTTCAGTGCTTTCACCTCCTTTCCTGAGAAGTCAGGGTGGGTGTGGTCACCTCCCCTTGGGGGCTCTGACCTTTCTGAGGAGTCAGGGATGGCATGACCACCTGTGTTCTAAAACAAAAGAAAGCGGGAGATGTAATGGGCTGAAGCTTGAGTTGATAAACTGAGGTCCCAAGCATGTGAGGCTAAATAGTAATTAGACCATACTCTTAATATATATACTTGGAGAAAGAATGGCCCCCACCCACTCTTTGTGCAAGTCCTGATGTGTTGTATAGGAAATGACGATTTTGGTGGGTGGAGGCAGGGAGTGGAAAGGGAAGCGGAAAGAGAGGCTGCTGGCTGGCATCTTGACACAGCTGCTCCTGTTACTATCGAGACCGCCCTTCACCTCCGATCCCCCTCTGCTAGCTGGCTTCCTGTCACAGCTGCCCATATTGTTATCGCAATCCTTCTTCATCTTTACTGAGAATAAAGAATGAAGATTTTTCCCTTAACCTGAATTCCTGACTCTGGCTGATTTTAAATACGCAGTCATCACATACATATACTTAGTACTTAGCATGGTGATGTAATGTTTCTCTACTTCATACATCCATAGTGTGCTGTAATAATGTAATTGTACTAAGATATATATGGACTGAGAAGGACTGGAAATGAGACATTCCATCTTTGAGCAGCCTCGTGGTTACTGTCCTGCTTTCATCACTTCTCCACTAAGCCCAAGGACTCTGGCTGATCCCAAGATCCTCCAGAGACCTAGCCTGGACATTACAGATTTAGTTTTGTTTTTGTTTTGTCTGAGATCAGGATTGCTATCCCCAATTTTTTAATTTCAGATGAAACATAATACATTCTGCTCTAGCCTTTACCTATACTTTGTATGTATCTCTCTGCTTCAGATATGTTTCTTGTAAACAATTTATTGTAGGATTGTGGTTTTTAATACACTTTGTTATCTGCTTCCTTAATGGTAGAGTTCATACCATTCACATTCATAGCTATGATTACTAACTGTGTATTTTCCTATATCTTATTTTCCCCTCTGTTTATACTTTTCTTGCGCCTTTTACTCTTCTCTTCATCAGTGTTTTACTTCTGGCCACCACTTTCCTCAGTAGGCCTTCCTTTATATCAGTTCCCAATCTCTTTTCTTTCCCTTTTTCCCTCCTACATTTGTCCTCCCTTTTGTTAAATCCTCCTTTTCTTTTTTCATTTCCCCTTCTTTCCTTTGGAGTAAAATAAATTTCTATGCCCTGCTGAATGTGTTATTTCCTCTGAGTCAAATTCAATGAGAGTATGGTTCAAACAATGCTCACCCCTTTTTTCTTCCCTCTTGCTGTAATTGGTCTTTTGTGCCTTTCCATGTGATGTAATTTACCCTATTTGGCCTCCCCCTTTCCTCTTGGGCCTGTATAATCTTTTTTTTTCATCCCTTAAATTTTTTATATCATATCAAAGTCAATTTATACCCATACTCCCTGTCTAAGTATACTCCTTCTAACTTACCCTAATAGAGATATAATTCTTAAAAAATTACAAGTACTGTTTTCCCTTGTAGGATATAAACAGTTTAATGTTATGAAATATATTTTTTTAATTTCCTGTTTACCTTTTTATGCTTTTATATCCATTATATCTTTTCCTCAGGAAAGTTTTAAAGTCATCTATTTCATTGAATGTTCATCATTCCTCCTGAAATATTAGGCTCAATTTTGCTGGTTATTGATTCTTGGTTTTAATCTAAGCTCCTTTGCCTTCTGGAATATTATATTTTAAGCCCTCTGATATTTTAATGTAGAAACTGATAAGTACTATGTAATAGTGACTGTGGCTCCTTAATATTTGAATTATTTCTTCCTGGCTATTTGCAGTATTTTCTCCTTGACTTGATAATTATGGAATTTGTCTACAATATTCCTTAGAGTGTTCATTTTGGGATCTCTTTCAGGAGGTGATTCAGCAGGTGGATTTATTCATTTAGTATTTAACCCTCTGGTTCTAAGATATGAGGGCAAGGGTTTTTTTATTTATTTTTTTCTAGGATTTTTTTTTTTGGAAAGGTTATCTATGTTTTTTTTTTTTTTTTAATAATGGCTTTGGCTTTCAGATAATTCAATAATTCTTAAGTTATCTCTTTTGGATCTCTTTTCCAAGTCATTTTTTCCAATGAGGTATTTTACATTTTCTTCTAATTTTTCATTCTTTTTATTTTGTTTGACTGATTCTTAATGTTGCACTGGGTTATTAACTTCCTCTTGCCCAATTCAAATTGGTAAACAATTATTTTCTTAAATTAGCTTTTGTACCTCCTTTCCTATTTGGCCAATTCTACTTTTTTAAGGAATTGTTAAAGAATTGGTAGATTTTTTCTCATTTGGTCAATTCTATTTTTTAAGGAATTGTTTTCTTCAGACAATTTTTGTCTTTTCTTTTTCATGTTGTTGACTCTCTCTTGTATAATTCTTTAACTCCTTTATTTGATTTTTTAAAATCATTTTGAGCCCTTCAAGAAGGCTTTTTAGCTTTAAACCAATTCATCTTTCCCTTTTGAGGTATTTCAAGGAGATATTTTGACATGGTTGTCCTCTTTTGAGTTTGTTTTGTGAACTTTCCTGTTGCCATAGTAGTTTTCTAAGTTCAAGACTCTTTTCTGGCTTTACTAATTTTTAACCTATATTCTGGGCCCTCAAACAAATATACAAATTAAACTCTGCTACTGGCATCCAGGAGATGCTGTCCTAAGTTCTTCTGCTGGAGACCTGAGGCCTGGTCACTGGCTTTATGCAGTCGGACCTCTGGTACTAGGTGTTCACTGTGCTGAAGTGGCTCAACCTTGTCATGACTATTGTTATAGGGGTTCTCGACCTGGCAGTTTGCCTTCTGCACTGGATGGAGGCCTCACAATTTGCCTGCTGTGCCCCTAGGTTACTGACCTCAAATTGAAAGGACTCATTGTTGATCTATCCTGTGACTAAGAGTCTGCCACAGGCTTACTTGAACAGTGTACACTGGACTGTGCTACTCCTTTATCCAAGTGAGATAGACCTTTCCTAAAGCCCTCCTAAAGTATATTAAGCTGGATTTTCTCTGTCCCCCATTTTATACATTTTTAAGATCATAATTATGTAAGATAATTTACTTAAAGTAAGCAATATATAATCTGTATTATAATTCCATTATACAAGTTTCATCAAATTATCATTACCATAACAACAAGGCTAACACAATTATATAGTGCTTGTTCACTTACAATGAATTTTTATGTAAATTTGTTCATGCTTACTACAATTATAATGGAGCTAGTACAAGTTGTGATAATCTCATTTTATGGGATTATGTAAACTGCAGCTCTTAGAAATTAAATATGATATGTCACATGGGAAGGGCCAATGGAGTGACTCAAGCCCAGGATTTTTAGTCTTACTTTTCCCATTGCACCATGCTGCTGCTAAGGTATTTAGAGTATGCCATTCCCAGTACAAATGTAATAAAAGTGAGAAAAAAATTAATGGCTTTAAAACACTGTTGAAATCACTGCACATTAGTATTCATAGGTAAATAAATGTCATCATAATGGTTCATTTATGCATGCATTTATTTTATAGTTATTTTATGTGAACATGTATCATAGAAAAAATACAGCATAATTTTTTCTAGATATGGAATTGTCATGATTTTTTTTAATGAGCTAATGAATCAACCTGCTTAACTTTAAAAAATGAAAAAAATCTTTAAAAAAATACTATGTTCAGGATTCCAAGAATCTTTTACAAATATTTTATTCCTTTAGTTCCCTATTTTTGTCTCCTTTACTTTAAGAATGTAATGATTCTAGGGCCTTGAATTGAAATGCTTAATTAAGAAAATACTCAAGGGGGCAGAGTCAAGATGGCAGAGAGGACACACACTTCATTCTAAGCTCCTTTTTACCCTCACTTACTAATTACCAAATTCAGCCTTTGAAATAGTGCTTCACTGGTAGAATCCACGAATATTGGGAGTACAACAAATTACTAACAGAAGATAATCTGGAAGATCACCAGAACAGGTTTGTGTTGATCAGGAAAGAGGCCAGCACAGGCAGGGAGGAAGAACATGGAGACTAGCACAAGCTGAGCAGACCAGGAGTGGGGTGCGCAGGTGGAGAATTTGCAAGAAAGATTCTACCACAGGTTGGCTGCTCTGCTTTGGTTGCAAAGCAGTAGATTAGCAGAGAAGTTACACAAATGCCAAAGGTACACTATACTCTAAAATGCCAGAATTTAACAAGACCTGGCCACACTCACCCAGCACCGGGAGTGACTCAGCATGTACCACAGCAGATGCTCAGCTACATACCCCAGCATAGGGGTACTTCTGCACAATGGGGCTCTGCCTGGCGCAATCACACTTCTGCACATTAGGGCTCTTCCTGAGGCAGCAGCACTTCCACAGCTTGGCTGCTCTTTGCAGCTCTTTCACAGGGACAGCTACTGTCCATCTGTCTCTGTTCTGTAGAGGAAGCTGGTAACCTCCTTGCCCTGAAGGCAGACCCCAAGGGCTTTTTAAAAATGAGTTAAAAAGAAGAAAGAGAAAGAGAGCAAGTTTCCACTCCTGAGGAGACTAACAGCAGAAAGTCTCCAGACAAAACCTCAAAGGGGGATATAGGCTGGTACCCATCACATAAGGCTCTCCTAGAAGAAATTATAAAAGAGAACTAGAAGAAAAATGGGGAAAGGAAAGAGAAGCTTTGCAAGAGAGTATGGAAAATCATATAATTCATTAAAAGAAAAATTTGATAAAGTGGAAAAAGAAAACAATTTCCTGAAATGTGAATTGTAAAAAGTAAAGAATGCCCAAGGAAACAGAATTTGTGAATTGGAAAAGATAAAGAACTTCCAGGAAAGTAGGATTTGTGAATTGGAGAAAGAAAATAACTCATTAAAAAAAAAAATTAGTGAAATGGAAAAAAAATTCCATAGAGCAAAAACAACTCATTTAAAAACTCAATTGGACATTATACAAAAAGAAGTTTAAAAAGTTAATGAAGAAAATAACTCATTAAAATTCAGGATTGAACAAATAGAAATGAATGATTTGTTGAGACAACAAAAATCATTCAAAAAAATGAAAAAGTAGAAAAAATGTTAAATATCTACTTGGAAAAAAAATAGACCTGGAAAATAGATGTAGGACAGATAATCTGAGGATTACTGGACTTCCTGAAAATTATGATGAAAAAAAGAGCGTGGACACTATTTTACAGGAAATCATCAAAGAAAACTGCCCTGATGTAATAGAAATAGAAGGTAAAATAGACATTAGAAGAATTCATCCAACACCTTCTGAAAGAGGCCCCAAAATAAAAACTCAAAAGAATATTGTGGCTAAATTTCAGAACTATCAGACTAAGGAAAAAATATTACAAGTAGCCAGGAAAAAAAAAATCCAAATACCAAGGAAGCATAATAAGGATTAGTCAGGATCTAGCAGCTTCCACATTAAAGGATCGAAGGGCCTGGAATCTGATATTCCAAAGAATTTGGAATGCAGCCAAGAATACACTACTCAGCTTAGGTAAGCATTTTATTCCAGGGGAAAAGATGAACTTTCAATGAAACAGGTGAATTCCATTTATTTCTAATGAAAAAAGCAGAGCTAAACCAAAAATTTGACCTCCAAATATAGGACTCAAGAGAAGCATAAAAGATAAAAAGAACTCTTGAGAATTGTATTTCTGTTACAGGCATACATAAAGAGCATGTGTATAATTTGATTTAACTGTTATAATAAAAAAAAAAGGGAATTAGAAGTGGAAAGGGATTGTAGCAGAAAAAGGGAAAAGGGGAGATAAAGAGGGAAATTATATCCCATGAAGAGGTAAAGGAAACTTTTCATATCTGAGGAAATTAAGGAAGGGGGAGGATCATTGTGGGAATCTTATTATCATCAGATTTGGCTTAAAGAAAAAATATTAGACATATTTGGTTTACAGAGAAACTTCTCTCAGCTCATTAAAAAGTGGGAGAGGTAAAGGGAAAAGGAAAAGAGTAGGTTAAATAGAAGGGAATACAGAAAAAATGAGGGAAAGGTATACAAAAGGGGAAGGGACTTTAAGGGAGTGGGAAGGATTCTAAATAGAATTGCTGCATGAGGCAAATGGTGCCCATAAGTTTAATACTGGGGAGGGGGTTTAGGGGGGAAAGAAAAAGAAAAGCATAATCTGGTGATAATAAGATGGCAGGAAATACAGAATTAATAGTTTTAACCATAAATGTAAATGGGATGAACTCTCCCATAAATCAGAGGCAGATAGCAGACTGGATCAAAATTTCTATTTGTAATTCCATTTAAAGTAACTACCAATAGTATAAAATATTTAGGAATCAGTCTGCCAAGGGAAAATCAGGAACTATATGAGCAAAGCTACAAAACACTTTCCACACAAATAAAGTCAGATCTAACCAATTGAAAAAATATTAAATGCTCTTGGATAGGTCGAGCAAATATAACAAATATGACAATACTACCTAAACTAATCTACTTATTTAGCACTATACCAATCAGACTCCCAAAAAATTATTTTAATGACCTAGAAAAAATAACAACAAAGTTCATATGGAAAAACAAGAGATCAAGAATTTCAAGGGTACTAATGAAAAAAAAATCAAATGAAGGTGGCCTAGCTGTACCAAATCTAAAATTATATTATGAAGCAGCAGTTACCAAAACTATCTGGCATTGGTTAAGAAATAGGCTAGTTGATCAATGGAATAGTTAGATTCAAAGGACAAAACAGTCAATAACTTTAATAATCTAGTGTTTGACAAACCCAAAGACCCCAGCTTTTGGCATAAGAACTCACTGTTTGACAAAAACTGCTGAGAAAATTGGAAATTAATATGGCAGAAACTAGGCATAGACCCACACTTAACACCGTACACCAAGATAAGGTCAAAATGAGTTCATAACCTAGACATAAAGAATGAGATTATAAATAAATTAGAAGATCATAAGATAATTTACCTCTCAGACCTGTGGAAGAGGAAGAAATTTATGAACATTTATGATCATTATTGATCACAAAATAGAAATTTTGATTATGTTAAATTAAAAAGTTTTTGTACAAACAAAATTAATGCAGACAACATTAGAAGGAAAACAATAAACTGGGAGAACATTTTTACAGTCAAAGGTTCTGATAAAGGCCTCATTTCCAAAATATATAGAGAATTGACTCTAATTTATAAGAAATCAAGCCATTCTCCAATTAATAAATGGTCAAAGGATATGAACAGACAATTCTCAGATGAAGAAATTGAAACTATTTGTAGCCATATGAAAAGATGTTCCAAGTCATTATTAATCAGAGAAATGCAAATTAAGACAACTCTGAGATACCACTACATACCTGTCAGATTGGCTAGAATGACAGGGAAAGATAATGCAGAATGTTGGAGGGGATGTGGGAAAACTGGGATACTGATACATTGTTGGTGGAATTGTGAATACATCCAGCCATTCTGGAGAGCAATTTGGAACTATGCTCAAAAAATTATCAAACTATGCATACCCTTTGATCCAGCAGTGTTACTACTGGGCTTATATCACAAAGAGATCTTTAAAAAGGGAAAAGGACTTGTATGTGCAAAAATGTTTGTGGCAGTCCTTTTATAGGGGCTAGAAGCTGGAAATTGAATGGATGCCCATCAATTGGAGAATGGCTGAATAAATTATGGTATATGAATGTTATGGAATAATATTGTTCTGTAAGAAATGACCAGCAGGATGATTTCAGAAAGGTCTGGAGACACTTACATAAACTGATGCTGAGTGATCAGGACCAGGAGATCATTATATCCCTCAACAACAGTACTATATGATAACTGATCAGAACAACAGTACTATATGATGATCAATTCTGATGGGTGTGGCCCTCTTCAGTGATGAGATAAACCAAATCAGTTCCAATAGAGCAGTAATGAATGAACCAGTTACACCCAGTGAAAGAACTCTGGCAGATGACTATGAACCACTACAAAGAATTCCCAATCCCTCCATTTTTCTCCACCTGCATTTTTGATTTCCTTCACAGGTTAATTGTACACTATTTCAAAATCCGATTCTTTTTGTACTGCAAAATAACTGTATGGACATGTATACATGTATTGTATTTAACTTATGTTTTAACATGTTTAACATGTATTGGTCAACCTGCCATCTTGGGGAAGGGGTGAGGGGAAGGAAGGGAAAACTTGGAACAAAGGGCTTTGCAATTGTCAATGCTGAAAAATTACCCATGCATATAGCTTGTAAATAAAAAGCTATTAAAAAAAAAAAAAGACTACCTAATTCAAGAGGGCACTTTTTTTGTCACAAATCCACTCAGTTATCCATGAGTAAAGTTTATTCTTATTGCTTCAGGGCCCAGAATATAAGCTCATCACTAAAACAGACCTCCATCAGATAGATTTTACATATTAGATGATTCAAAAAGATAAAACTGGGGCAGAAAAAGGTAAAGGATAAAGAAATTCTATCCTTTCCTATCTAAGAAAAATAGTCTAACCTATCATTTAGCTTCAGGGCTACATATTTCAGGTTAGATTTGCCAGAGGAAAGAAATTTATTTTGAGGTTAACTCAGAAGAGATAAAATAATAACTTATTGTATGACTAGTATTGGTATTGATCTACATATAAAGAAGTGAGCTATGAGAATTTGCAGAAATAGTTTTTAAATATATAAAAAAGTGAGATCCTTGGTTTTGATGAAAGTTGTTTTATCTCTTCCATAAAAATGTAAGCTCCTTGAGGGCAGGGGTTATTTTGTTTTTGTCTTTGTTGGACTAAAGCTGAGAGATAGCATCCCATAATGTATATACTATCTTTAGTTTAGGAAGTACATATCTTATTTATGTAAGTGACTTGCTATGGGATTTAGTCCATTGTCTTCTCAGGATTTGAGGCAACTCTCTAAGACTATAAGTTGCAGGGAAGGTACTAACTTGAATTGCTGGAGGGAGGTTCCTCACTTGGATATATTTCTAAAGATACTGAACTCTACAATTTTTGGAAAGTCTTCAAGAGTTAT
The DNA here is from genome assembly GCF_016432865.1 of Antechinus flavipes. Classification (NCBI taxonomy): domain Eukaryota; kingdom Metazoa; phylum Chordata; class Mammalia; order Dasyuromorphia; family Dasyuridae; genus Antechinus; species Antechinus flavipes. The sequence goes on along the minus strand of NC_067400.1, from coordinate 284,935,236 downwards.
TTCACATAACAGAGGAATCACTAGACTATATCCCCAGTGCCCAGCAGAGTGCCTGATACTTAATAATGTGACAGATATTTAATAAATACTAAATAAAGATTCTGTGATTTGGAAAAGTCTTCCAAAATCTACATGCTATTTTCATTCAACATTGAAGGTCATTGGGTTAAGATTATTAGACCACTTTAGATGAGCATTTTATAGATAAAATGTTCAATTATAGTCAGGGGAAATTAAGATTTGAAATGTAAAAGAAATCTGAAAATAAAAAAGAAGGAACATTTTGTTCCTTCTTTTAAATAGACTGTCTCCTTTGTAGGAAAACCATATAAGTGGTGAGGTTAAAATGAAGGAAGTTTGTACTTTTAAGTCATATTTAATTTCAGATATCTCAAAGCATCAACCTTGTATGAGATGATTCTTTATAGTTGTCTTATTTCTATAGTTAGTGTTTAGAGCATTTCTGCTAGTGTGTCTAGGAACTATTGTATAAAGCACCAATTATGAAAAATTATGCCAAATTATCCAAAAAGTGTGCACCTAAAAAGTGTTAAAATGCAATTCTATTGTTCTAAAACTATTATTCCTTGTTTTGGTATATAAAGGTGTTGCAAAGTTGAGAAATGGAGAATGAGTAGAACTTCCACTGGATATAATACTTTTATAGGTTTATAAGATCATGTATTTAGAGCTAGAAAGAATTTAATAGGAAACTGAGACTAAGAAAAGTTAAGCAGATTAAGATGCTCAGAGAGGTTAAGCAGAGATGAAGGCTTTCCAGGTAACAAGTCACAGAATTGGGATTTGAACCTAAATATAACTATATATATATATATATATATACATATATATGTATATACATATATATATATGTATATACATATATATATATATATACACATATATATGTATATATGTATATGTATAGATAGATAGATAAATAGATAGATTGGGTCAGCTGACAGAGGAAGCCATTGATCATACTGGCATTCCTTCCAGAATATTTAGGAATGCTAGATATCAGAAAGGATGAGTCAACAAGCATTTGTGAAGTACCTACTGTGTTCCGGGCATTAAAATATAAAAACATACAGAATATATGTTTATAAATATATAACAAAATATATAAACAATGTAAATAGTTATATAAAATATAAATGTATAATAGCATATATAAGTATATAAATATAATATCCTATAAAATAAAATATATAAATATAACTATAAAAACAAACGTGAAAATACCCTCTAACCTTGAGGACTTTATGCTATGAGCAGTTTAATGATAAGTAATGAGGAGTCCTTACTTGTTGGCAGAAAGCATAGTAATGAACTGATTTTTAAATTTTTTATTAAAATTTGTTATATTTTATATTATGTTTACATTTATGTTATATTTCTATATTTAAATATGCAAGCATAAATATAAAATATACAAATATATTAGCTTCAATACAAAATATATATTTATTTTTTTATATAAAATTTATTATTTAAAATTAGTATAGTCCATGAAGGACGAGATTCTTTTGGAATTGCATTTGGTTTTAGGTCTCTTCCCCTTGTGTCATCACTATTTTATGTGTGTGCAGGGAATGTATGTGTGTACACAAAACAGGGAGGTTGTTCATAGATTTCTGTGTCTTCTTAGCTGTGCCTTGTGTTTCTGCTGAGACCACAAAACACTCAATGGAGAACAAGAGATAGAATAAAACCATGAAATCAGTTCAGCAAGTGTTAGCAGTACCAGCGTAACATGGTTCTCATTCCTACGGCACCAGTAGTACTGAGTATTCATAAATTAAGCTTATGTAACACTTTATACCAAAGAGGACATTTTTTTGGGAAAATGAAGTTGAATCATATTTGAGAATTGAAATATTGGCAATTTTTTGCATTTTCATAACCTAGAAAGTAGGATTTGTTGTCTTTTTATCAGCTGAGAGCTTCATATTATGTTTACTTCTTTACTGATTTTGACCTGAAGCTAATTAAAATAGGGAATCCATTTTATGTTTTGCATAGAAAATATGAGACCCAGTTGTGGAAAAAGGCATATGAGTTGAAATGTAGGATTATGAGCTTTGGAGCTAGAAGGGACTTTTCACATCATCCAGGCTAAATCCATTATTTTGTAGATGTGATAGAGAATTGTAGAGTAAGGGATTTGCCCAAGATCCCATTTCTTTTTTCACCACACCGAATTCCTTTCTTTTGAGATTATGTGTTAAAACCTTTTTTCTTTAATATTTGCTATTTTATGTTTCCAATAAATTGAACATTGTTAAAATTTAAGGGGAAAATGATACAAGTGACTTTTTAAATGCTTTTCTTAAAAAGTACTCTATATCTACCTCTGCCTTTTACTATATTAATAAAAATTACAAATATATTATTAAAATAAAAAGACTTTGGTATAAAGTGGTGGTCTCTGGAGTATGATTTTTCAGCACATTTAAAAGATAAAGATAACCAAGACAATGAAGAATCTAAAGATCAGATAATATGGTTCAGGAAACACAAAGTATTTAGCCTGTGAGTGAGCAGACATGATGAAGACATTTCTAACTTCATATACCTCAATGTACAAGTTGTTAACAATTTGTTTGCTGTTGCCCCCAAAGGTAGAACTTATGGGCAGGATCATTATTATTAGGCAAATTGAATTAGAGTAACAGGAATTGGCTTCCTTAATTATTTAGTTCCTCATTGTTGCTGTTGTTCAGTTGTTTACCACTGTTCATGACCCCCTTTAAGGCATGACCCTCTTTTGTTGGCAAAGATACCAGAATGGTTTGCCATTTCCTTTTCTAGATGAGGAGACTGAAGCAAACAGGTAACTTGCCTAGAATCACACAACCAGTGACTATCTGAGGTGGAATTTGAATTCAAGTACACCTGATTCCATGCCTGACACTCCATCTACTGAGCCACCCAAATTGTGGCTCATTGTTTTTAGTTTCTAGACAATAAATCAAAGAGTAGATGAGCTGTCAGGGACAATGACATAACAACATTGCTTGGGGTCACTAATGTTCCTTCCAGCATCAACTTATGGATTTTGTGACAAACTGGAATTTGGTCAATCTGCCTATCTCAGTCCCTTGAGAGCTTTATAAGAAATTGATTGATCCTCTGTGTATTAAAAAGTTTCAAAACATGCTTTAAGCTTATTTTGTGGTTTCATTCTACCTTTTTAAAAATAAAATGGTAAGAAATTTCAGAATTTTAGTTGATATATATTTTGTAATTCTGATAGATTTGTGTATCTAGTTGGAATTTATAGAAATAGGTGATAACATTTCATAGGTTCTCAAATCTGCAAAGTATCAATTTTAGACTTTTGCTTATTATAGTTGAAATTTTCATTCTCATGCCCTGAATAGTTTGTGGGTAAAAGAATAGCTGTTTAACTGGACTCTTTCAGGTTTTGATGGACATGTGAACTCATCAAAATGTATATATCTTCCAGTAATGAAAATCTTTACCTGCCTATCCTGTGAAATCTCCATCAGGAGGATGTGCCTCCTCCTAGGCTTCTTTGATCAATTGATTGCTTGGACTATATCTCCCTCTTTTTTTTTTTTTAGATATTGATCTATGTAATGCCATTCCTTATGCTGCTTCTCCTTTACTACCAGACTTGTTATACTTGATTTAAGGACAACTTAAATTATTCAAGTCATAGAAACCATAGGCTAGTAGAGTGAGAAGAAATCTGAAAAAAAAAAAAATCTAGTTCATTCCACTAAGGGATGGATCATCTTTTACACAAAATATTCGGAAAGAAGTCATCCAGCTTTGACTTGAATCTTTCCAGTGACAGAAAACTCACCACCTGATTAAACATCCAGCCTGCTTTTAAGGAGCTCTGTTGAGGAAGCAGTTGAGCTAAAAAAAAAAATCTGCCATCCCATAATTTTCACCAATTAATCTTGTCTTTCCTCAGATATGAAGTAGAAAAATTATAGTCCATCTTCCTTATTTTAACTCTTTAAATATCTGAAGATAGGGGGCTACTAAGTGGTAAAGTAGATAGAACATTAGCCCTAGATTCAGGGCAACCTGAATTCTAATCTGGTCTCAACCACTTAACACATCCTAGCTGTGTGACTCTAGGCAAGTCACTTAACCCCAATTGCCTTGTCAACTAAATAAAAATTAAAAAGAAATATCTGAAGATAGCCATCAGCCCATATCTCATTCTCTAATTTAAAATGTCTTGAATGTCTTCAACTGGTCCTCATGTTTTGATTATCCTCTCAACATCTTAGTTAGCTTCCTCTAAATATACTTTTTGGCATGCAGATTGAGAAATAATTTCTTAGGGGAAAGAAAAACCAAGTTTTGAAAAAAAAGAAATAATTAAGAAAGCTTAATCAATCTCTTATTCAAATCAACAAATATTAAATGTATTCTACTTTTAAAGCAGCTAAAGAATGCAGTAGATAGAGTCTTCAGCCTGGAGAGAGGAAGAGCAGAGTTCAAATCCAGCCTCATTAATTTACTAGCTGTGTGAAGGTAGGCAAGTCACTTAAAATGTTTTCCTCAGTCTCCTCAACTATAAACTGGAGATAATAACCTTCCTCTTAAGGGTATTGTGGGGATGAATTGAAATAATATTTGTAAATTTCTTAGCACAGAGTCTGGCACATACTAGGCATCAATTGCATCAATGCTTATTCCCTTCTCCTGGATCCAAGGGCAAAGAATGATGTGCTTACATTCTAATGGGAGAGAGAACAAATACATTTCTGGAAAAAAATATATAGAGGGGTAGGTGGGTGTGAGTGTGGTGTGTAGCATAAATATACAGTGAAAAAATACAAATAAATATAGAGTAATTAAAAAATTTTATTGGGGATGGATGATGGGCAGCTGGGTAGATCAAGAAAGGCTTTATGCCACAGATGCACCTGAACTTCATCTTTTTCTTTTTTATTAAAGCTTTTTATTCACAAAGCATATACATAGGTGAGTTTTCCAGTATTGACTCCTGCATAACCTCCTGCCCCCAATTTTTCCCTTCTTCCCCCCATCCCCTCCCCCACCCAACAGGCAGTCCAATACATGCCAAATATTCCAAAATTCACGCCAGATGCAATATATCTATACATATTCACACAGACATCCAGTTGTGCAAGAAAAATCAGAATAAGAAGGAAGAAAAAGAAAAACTGAGAAAAAAGAAACAAAATGCAAACAAGAACAGAGAGACGAGAATGCTATGCTGTGTTCTACCCTCTGTTCCCATGGTTCTCTCTCTCTGGGTGTAGATGGTTTTTTTCTCACTGCACAAGTGGAACTGGTCCAAATCATCTCAATGTTGAAGAGAACCAAGTCCATCAGAATTGATCATCATATAGTCTTGTTGTTGCCATGTACAATGATCTCTTGGTTCTGCTCATCTCACTTAGGATCAGTTCATATAGATCTCTCCAAGTCTCTCTGAAATCATCCTGCTGATTGTTTCTTAAAGAACAATAGTATTCCATAGCATTCATATACCATAATTTATTCAGCCATTCTCCAGTTGATGGTCATTCACTCAGTTTCCAGTTTCTTGCCACTACGACCACAAACAATTTTGCACATGTGGGTCCCTTTCCCTCTTTTAACATCTCTTTTGGATATAATCCCAATAGAAACACTGATGGATCAAAGGGTATTCACAATTTGATTGATTCATTGATCTTTAAATTTTTGGTAATTAAATTCCTTATTGGAGCATAGTTCCAAACTGCTCTCCAGAATGGTTGGATCTGACCTGAACTTAAAGGAAAAGAGACACTATCTGAAGCAGGGGTAAGAAGCTAGTATATTTTATTAATAGAGGATAGAGAGAGGGTGGATCATGTGTTAAAGTTGTAGGAGCACAGTTTAAGTAAGAGATTAAAAGGATAGAGGTACTTTAATAAGAGGACTCTTCTCCACTTATGCAAAATTGAAATTACCAAACCTCTTCCTATGTGATTCTTAAACATTACCCCATCAACAAATAGAAGATTACTTCAAGGAAATTGAGAGGGATTCTCTTTTGTTGTTGTTTAATTGATTATTTTTCATTCTTGTGACAAAACTACTTCACCTCCTTTTCTATTTGTGCATATTCTCAAGAATATGTTTTATAGCCAAACTTCAGAAAAAGTGATCATTGATGATTGGTGAGATTGCTTACTATGATATCCATTGTTCTTCCTTCTATTGCTCTTCAGCCTCTTCCTACCTGCATTCTTCTCTTCTATCTACAAACCTGCTCATGTTTCCCATTCATTAAAAAAAAAAAAAACACTAAAAACACTACCATATTGCTAATTATCAACCCTTTTTAGCTATGCTTTTTCAAAAGATATTGAGACTAGGTGCTTTCATTTCTCATTCTCATATAAACCTACCACAGTATCTTCCAAGCTCATTATTCAAGTGAAACTATTTTCATCAGTTACCAATGATTTCTTAATTGCCAAATCTAATGACCTTTCTTAATTTTCATTCTTTTTAACCTCTTTGAAATATTTGCCTCTTGTTGGTCATCTTTTCCTGAATATTCCCTCATGAGGTTCTGTAATACTAATCTCATTTGTTTCTCCTCTTACCCCATATGACTACTTATTCTCAGTGTCTTTTTCTCTGTCTTCATTCATGTCATGCTCACTAAATATGGGTGCTCCCTAATGCTTTGACTTGTTCCTTTCTCTTTTCTCTGTGTGCTATCTAAATTAATGATCTCCTCTACTTTCATAGGATCAGTTATTATCTCTACATTGATATTTTGCATATTTAGCCAGAATATCTCCCAAGCTCTGGTCCAACATCATCAATTACCTACTGAATACTAAGAACTGGATGTTCTCAAATACATCACATACAAATCAAAAATCATTTTCATTTCTCTTCAGCTCCTCTCAATTTCCAAATCTCCTTTTTGTATTAAAGTCACCACCATCCTTCCAGTTACTTAGCTTTCCATCCTCAGTATCATGTTCAATTCTTCATTCTCATTTATTTCATATATCTAATCAGTTCCAAAATCTTGTAATTTTGAAAATACAATATCTATCACTTAATTTTTTCCTTTTATCCATTTATATGGTCATTTCCTTAAAGTTCTCAAAACCTATCTCTCAATATTTTTCTAACTGATTTCACTGTATCAGATCTCTTCCCAATCCAATAAATCCATGGAGATGACAAAGAAAATTTTCCCAATGGACAGACCTAACCATGTATAGGTCTAACATACTCAGTAAACTACACTGCCATCTGATTACTTCTAGGATCAATATAAAAGTTTTTGTTTGACGTTTCACAATGTGGTCTCTTCCAACCTTTCTAGTCATTATACCTGTTCATCTCTTCATGCATGCTATGATACATGGGCCTCTAATTGTCCTTCATATGCAATATTCCTTCTTCCATCTTCATTTATTTATCTTGGCTGTCCCCCATGTCTGAACTGTCCTCCTTCCTTACCACCTCATTAGAATCCCAGGTTCCTCCAAGTCAAATGCCACCATCCATAAAATGCCTTTCCAGATTACCTCAGCTGTTGTTGCTTTCTCCTCTGAGATTCCATCCCATCTACTCTGTGTATGTATATTCTTTCTATCTAGTTATTTACATATTTACTCTACCATCATCCAATTAAAAATTTAAGTTGCTTGAAAACAAGTATATATATATATATTTTTTTTTTTGTTATTTCTTTATATGCTTAGTTAGCAATAGTGATCGATTCATTGCTCTTTATATTACTGGTAATTCTAGAGTTTTTTGTTGTTTTTGTTTTTTTAGTGTCCTAGTGTTTTGTGACTGGTAATCAGCCAGCATCAGAAAAACAGAAATTAGAGAGCAGGGATGTGAAGTCCAGGCTAGTTCCCTGGGGGCCTCAGGATCAGCCAGAACCAGGATAAACAAAAGTCCTTAGTCTTTAGGGGGAGATGGACAAAACTGCCAGAAGTTTTGCCAAGGATCCCTCCTTGATTCTAGAATCCAGAATCTCCACATTTTTCTTCTCTCCATACTGCAGCCAAGCTCACCTGTCTTACTCCACCCGCTAATTCTTACCTACAATTCTCTTAACCCCACATTGAACCAGCATTAACTGAGAGAAGAGAAATTCCAAACATATGCTAATAGAGTCCAATAGGTAATTAGCCTTAAGTGCTGGGTTGTCTGATTCAAGCACACCTTTTAAGAGTTTCAGCCCTTTACACAGGGATTTTGTGGTAATGATCTTTTTAGAAAAGTGTAAAGACCAGTGAATTTTTGTTGATTTTATCAAGCTTAGACAATCTTTCCTCAATTTCTATTCTATTTTGTCTTTCCAAGAAATATGTATTAATAGATTAATTTGGCAGTGACTATCCAATTATTCACAACTGCCTGGGCAACATAGGGTTTTCGGGCAATAATTAGTAAGCATCTATTAAGGCTTGCTATAAAAGAAAGGCAAAAGAAGGTTCCTGCCCCTGAGGAGCTCACAGTTTAATGAGGGAGACAACATTCAAACAACTTTATATAGACAACTTATATTTGGGATATGTTTAAATTTAGTTTGATTTTTCTAGCTGGGGTGGTGATGAGATCAATTTTACTTTGCTACAGATTTCACTGAGGAGATTTTTAGTGTTCTAAGATCTAATAAAGTTGGCATTTATAAATATGAACATTTGGAGTCATTTGCCATCCTTTGGAAATACTTTTTTGTTTGTAAAGAAAATCTTAGGAGCATTTTAATACTTAGGTTAATGGATGAGTTATAATGGTAATAAACAACTGAAGATTTTAAATCCTCAGGACAAGAAACTTGTCTGTTTTCTATTAATTCTAGCACTCATGTTTCTAGAAATCCTAGAACTTTCCTCTAACATATCCATAGTTCATTTGTTTCAAATATTTTTTAGATTATGTATTCCTATCAGTAAAATTTTTAATATATATCTCTAATATATGTGGGCGTTATTATTAATACATTTTTAAAGTTTTCAGTTATACTAACAATTATGCATGTCATAAAACATACACAAAAAAAGAAAACTTTAAAAAGGTTGTTTGGAAGGTGACATAATATTTAATCCTAAAATTAATGGGGCTTTGGAGTTAACTAAATTGAACATGGTCAGACCTGTGCTTTACCAAAATCATTTTGATCACTATTTGGGAGAAAGATTGGAGAGGAGTGATACTTGAGACAGAGAAGCTGATTAGAAGATTACTGTAATAAAAGTTAATAAAGTCCTGAACTGTGACAGTAGCTATTTGAGTAAAGAAAAGGGAATGTGGGGGTTAAAAAAAAAAAAAGATAAGATTTTGTCATTAATTGTCTATGTGACTTGAGGTAAAGTGAAATGTCATGGAAGAAATCAAGGTTGCAGAAGTGGATAGGTGGAAGGATGTTAGAATGTCCAACAGAAATAGGAAGTTTAGAAGTTTAGAAGAAAGATAATGAATTCTCTTTTTAACATGTTGACTGAAATGCCTATGAGACATTTTTTATGTTTTATGTTTAATAGGTATTTAGTAATGAGGGATTGTAGTTTAGGAGAGAGATGAGGGCAGGACATAGAGACTTGTGAATTATAACTAGCATTTTTATATTTCTTTAAGATTTTCAAAGTCTTTTTGCAAAAAAAAAAAATTGCAAATATTTCTCATTTTATTCTTGCAACCCTGAAAGATAAGTACTATTATTATCTGTTTTACACATGTGGAAACTAAGGCAAATAGAAGCTAAAAGATTTGCCCAGGATTGCACAAGTAATAAGTATCTAAGGAAAGAGGTGTTATTGAACTACAGGTCTTGAACTCAGGTCTACTTGACTACACCCTGTTCCATTTAGCTACCTTGCCAGATAATTAAATCCAAGTGACTGATAAAATCATCAGATAAAGGGTATAGAGAAGAGAGCAGAGCATGGAACAGATCCTTGGGTAATTCATACAATTAGGAAGAGGAATATGATTGATAATTCAACAAAACGACTAAGAAAAGAGTAGTCAAAAAAATGATAGGGGAATTAACAACTAATGCCACAAAAACTTGTAAGACATGAAATATGGGAAGAAATTTCCAGGATGAACAAGTAGTCAACAATGTTAAATGCTGTAGGAAGGTTGAGAAAGATGAACACTGATTATTTGTTTATTAAAATATCACTGGTAACTTTACAGAGAACAGTTAGCAATTGTGTGAATAGTGAAAGATGGCAAAGAACTTTAGAACTTAGGAAAATGGAATGATCATATCCTTGAGGAAAAGAGGGAACTTTGGATTTTCAGAGAAAGATAATGTAATCATAACTCATCTATGTTTGCTCATCCTATGCTTTTTGCTCTTTTCTACTGAAAAACTAAGTGTGTGTGTGTGTGTGTGTGTGTGTGTGTGTGTGTGTGTGTGTGTTTGGAGATAGCTTTATATAACTACCACAATCCCTGAGCACAGATCCTTCCTGTGAAAGGCTGTCAGCTACAACCAGGAATTTATGAATCCAGAGAAGGAATACTCTTAATGAAGGAAGAAATCAGTTTTTCCTGGATATTTGGCTTACTTAAGGTTATAGTTATATGTGACCCATATTTGGAGCAGCCATAAGGGAAAAGAGGTTGCAGTGGCTAGAATGAGGGTGCATTTGAAGAGATGTTATAGTTCCTAAAGACATGAATGGCTATGGACAAGAATAAGAAAGTGTGACTCATTTTCTATCCCTTCATTGGTTGATTACACATCCCTTGGAGTCTGGCCATGTATCCCTCTTTTGAAACTACTGGTAAAAAGAGTTAAGAGTCATAGAGTCACATGGATCAAGAGTAAAGCTGCCTTTGTAAGCAAGTTGTATTGCTCATTTGGCTTAGGATAGTCATGAACACAAGTACTTTATGCTAACACATTCTGACCTTCCCCTTCCCACATACACTGTGGCCATATAGCATTTCTACTCTCCATAGTATCTCCATTCTAAGATGTGCTTAGAACTATCTTACATCAGTTAATTCTTCCATGCTACTCATTCCTGAATTCCAAGGCAATTGTAACACACAATAAATTAGTAATAGTTTTGTTTTTTCTACCATACCCTTGTATGCTATTCCATAATTGTCCACTGTTGATAAAATGGACTATTTGTTATGGAAGATGAATTGGTGTGAGCAAACAAAACAGATTTAATTCTTGTAAGGTCAATCTTGGCAATTCCTATGAAATGGTCTGGCTTCAATCCCAAATATATTTGACCTAAGTGACCTAAAAGCCACAAAGGTCTACATTCAAAGTATTCTTCAGACCTCATGTCTCTCCACAACCACTGTAATATAAACCTATTGTAACATTAATCATCTTCTAAACCTCTTACTCTGTAACTCTTTCCACTGTACTGGATTCTTACTACCATGACTCTCTGCCCTCTAGAGATCTCCTGGACTTTTGAACAGTAAAATTGTGATGAAAAGTTATCTAAATGTTTTCCTTTGCTATCTCAAAGCCGAAAGTATATGTATATTAAATGCCTGAAGTCATTTAAATGACACTTGATTGGAAAGAAAAAGGTAACGTCTGTGAGCTCTCTAGATGTCTTTCAACCTTTTTTTTTTCTTTACTGAATTTTTACCTTGGAATGACATGAGTAGATTGGTAGGTGGAAAGATTCATTTATTGACAGGTTAGATAATAGATAGATAGATAGATAGATAGATAGATAGATAGATAGATAGATGTCTTCTGCAGTCAATTAAATGTCAGTGTTTGCTGAGAGGGTGCAACTACAAAATTTTACTGTGTTATGGTAAATGAAATACCATGTTGATGACAAGGTCATGAGATGTACAAGCCTTCAGTAGTAAGTGCCCATTGCTGTTGCAGTTTTCAGCTCCATTCTTCCCAAGGACTCCCTGACATATCTGGTAGTCTTAGCCTACTCTATCATTAAAGTCATCCAGAATTATAAAATTGATCTCTTTTGGCACATTGATGATGAGGATCTTTAATTCTTCATAAAATTTTTCTTTGACTTTATTGGGATTCATCAAGGTGGGAGCATAGACACTGATGATAAGTGGCAGTCACATTGTCATGAGCCTGTTCAGTCTTTTGGTAGGAAGTAAAATAGATATTACAGAGATAGATAAATAGACATAAACTTTTGCTAAGAAAACCAGTGTTATGTTATAGAAATATTTGTGTAGGATAAGCTCAGATGATGATCTTTCATTTCCTTTCTTTAAAATTCAGAACTATGGCCTGGAAACTGAAAACCTCAAAACCCTTTCTCACAAGTTAAACGCATCTGCCAAAAATCTGCAGAATTTTATAATTGGACGGAGGAGGAGTGGCCACTACGATGGGAGAACTAGCCGGAAATTGCCCAATGACTTCCTGACTTCAGTTGTGGATCTGATTGGAGCAGCTAAAAGTCTGCTAGCATGGTTGGACAGGTAATATTTATCACATATTGTATAGTACAAACACATATGCAGATATATGACAACTTGTTTACATTTGTAAGAGAACTTTATTAATTTGAGGGAGAAAATATAATTGAAGTTAAGCAACATATACTTAATTTTATTGTGTAACATATTTGGTCTTAAATGATTTTAGTTGAAATGTAACATTTCATCAAAAAGAAAGTTGCTAAAATAGTCTCATTAGCATAAATGATTATGCAATAGAATAATGAATGTCTAATTCACTTTCACATTAATGTAATTTCATTTTCTGAAATCAGGATTCAAGGTATGCAAAAGGATGCCTTTTTTGCAATTTCTCTTTAAAAGTATATATCCTTTCCTTGAAAGTGACCTAGAAAATCCTAGACATATAACTACTACAAATACAAGTTGTCATGAAATAGGTATGTCTGTCAATCGTTTGATTAAAAACATGTATTAATTGATTGTGATGGTCCAGGTATTGTACTAAGTGCTATGAACCAAATTAAAAAAGTGAAACAATCCTTTCTCTCCAAAAACTTCCTGCTATAAGGATATCACATTTTTTAAGATAAATAAATGTAAGATATACAAAATAAATACACTGATTTAGGGAGGGATACTTGCAACTCAGAAAATCAGGAAAGGCCTCTTGAGGCTTGAGCAGATCATGAGGAAAGATAAGAATTTAAGGAAGTGGATGTAGTGTAAGAGAGCAATTTAAGACATAGGGGCAATCTAATTAAAGATGTGGAGATGAAAGATGAAGTACCATGTATAGGGAACAGCAAGTAGATCAGAATAGTTTTAGTAAATAGTGACAGTGGGAATAATGTGTAATCATCCAATCAAAATCATCAAGCATTTATTAAGTATTTATTATGTTCTTGCTGTGAATGTAAAGAAAAGTAAAAAAAAAAAAATGCAACTTGGAAATATTGGATAGAGCTAGATTGTAGATAAATGCTAAATAGAAAAGTTTATAGTTTAGACAACTAGCAGTGGAGAATTGATAAAACTTCTCCAGATAGAAATGAATTCACTCTTTAGGAATAGTAATCTGGCAGTTTTGTGGAGAATAGATTGGAAAGGGAGGAGACTGGAAAAAGAAAATAGATTAAATCAAGTGATAAACATTTATTAAGTGCCTACTACATACCAGGCACAAGGGATAAAAAGACAAAATGAAATAATTCCTGGGTCCACAAGGATCTTTAAATTCAAGTGGAAGATAATTTAGATGTAGATATATCTATATACACATATACATGTATGTACATATAAATATATGCATATGTATATATTTACATAAATATATATGTTTATACACATGTATATGCATTAATGGAATAAATCCAAAATAAAATAAAATAGTGAAGTGAAAAGAATTCCTGGCATTCCTAAAAAAGAGGAGCTACAAGGAAATGGTTTGAGAAGCGAACAAAAAAAATTTGAAATGGGAAGAGAATGATTCAGCCTTACTGATGGATACTATCTAGAGCAGAGATATACCGTATAACAAGAAAAAAATAACTTGTAATGAAAATAATTTGTTAGAATTAGTTGTTCAGAGAGACCATTACTTTTGAAAGAGTGTTATGCTTCCTTGAACAGCACTTTGTCCCAAGGGAAGAGGACAGTTCTCCTGGAGATATCCATCATTCAGAATGGTGGAAAGATATGTACTTATAAAGCAAATTTCATGGAAAATGGACAAGAAAATGATCATGGAAAGGGCATTGAAAATGAGCCATGCAATCAAGGATACAGTGAAGTTTTACTGCCACAGAATAATCCATGATCATTACTTCCCTCTCTATCTCCTAATGGAATTGATACTTCTAAGAGTAATATAAATCAGGAAAAAATGTGGAAAAAGAAAGATATACAAGATAATAACAAAGAAATTATTTAGAAGGAAACTCAAAATAGGTAATTTAGAAGCTTTAATTCTATGAGAATCACAAAGATTAAAAGAAAGAATAAATTAATATAAAGAACATGAATCAAAGACTAGAAGTTTAAATGTGAAAGAAATGGAAGAGAATTAATGAAGTTAAAGTAAAGAAATCCTTTATAGAAAAAGGTGAATAAAGGTGAGAGAAGGATTTTAATTAGCTGCTTAACAGAGAGAGAGAAAAAAAAGAGAAGTGTTGGATTACCAGATAAAAAGAAGGAAAAAAATTACTAAGTTATGTAAAATTCCAAAACAAGGGGGGGAAATGACAAATGGAAGGAGGTGCTAGATAATGACAGACAAATTGAGAAAGTTTCCTTAAAGTAGAAATAAAGAATAATAAATAATAAATAAAGAAGAATAAATAATAATAAAGAACTATCTAGCAGAGGAACCAAATATATAGAGAGATATGGACATAGAAATAGATATATGCCAATTCAGGAAATATATCTACATATACATGTTTGTGACTATATATACATTTGTTTATATATATATATTAAATATAGACAACTGTACCACAATGTAAGCAATAAATACAATGTAAACCTAACTTGCCTACCTTTATATAGTATAGGTTAAATAATTCAGTAGAACAAAAGAGGATAGATTGGATAAGAAAGCAAAACTCCTTAATCTGCTGCTGCCTGCAAGAAACACACCTAAAAATCAAAGACACCTAAAACACACCTAAAAAAATCAAAGTAAAAATGGGGACTGGAGAGAAAAAATTGCTATGTGTCAGGTGAAACCAAAGCAAGAGTTGTAATCATCAGGGTAAAAAAAAAAAAAAAAGAAAATTTCAATAGAAACAATAATAGGAACAATAGAACAATAGAAACAAACTAGGAAATTATATTATGCTCTATTTAACCATGACAAGATAATATCCATATTAAACTTAAGTGCTCCAAACATTTTTAACATATAAATTAATAAAGAAAAAATGAAACAAATTAGAATACATAGATAGTAACTCAATAAAAGCAGGAGACTTCAGTGTTCCTCTCTCAGTTTTGGACAAATCTAACAGATAAACTAAATGTAGAATTGAACAATTTGATGGAGAGACTAGAACCTAAAAATTTATGCCATCTTCTAAATAGGACTGCTAAAGAATATGCAGATTTCTCAGTATTGACAAAAGAAAGTAAGAAAATGAAAGGGACAGTGTTATAGGAAAGATATAAATTTCTTTTTTAGATGTAAGGTGTTTGAGATGCCTCTGGGATAGAAGAATGGATTTCATTAATAAACAGTGGATAGACTACTTGGTCCATCATCAGGAAGATCTCAGTTCAAATCCAGCCTAAGAAATTCACTAATCATATGACCTTGGGCAAGCCCTTTAGCTTTTGACAGATTCTGTTTCCTTATGTGAAACAATTACATAATAATAGCACTTATTTTCCAGAGTATTAAGTAGATAAAATGAAACAATATTTGTAAAACATTTTGCAAAACTTAAAGCACTATATAAATACTGATATTGTTATTATATTTAGAAAAATAATAGGTTGCTAAGTTAATTCATTTTACACTTGAAGAAACAAAATTCAAAGGATTACATTGTCCAAGGTCATATAGTATATGATAAGGCTAGAATTAAACTCAGATCTCTTGATTCTGGTTCTCTCAGTAGGAAATTTGATGTGTGAGATCAGAGCTTGGAAAAGATATGTGGTCTAGATATATAAAGATTTGGGAATCATCCATGGGGAAATGACAACTGGATCCACAGGAAATGACCTCACCAAGAAACAGAGAAGGGGAGGGGATAGAGGACTAAGCCTGAGCATACTACACCGATGCAATTAAATCATAACATGGATCATGAACTTACAAAGAAGACTAAAAGGGAGAGGGCTAAAAGAATCACAATATGAATATTGTGAAATCCCATTGAGGAGAGAGTACAACATGTTGAAGACTGATAAGGTCTAAGAAAAAGGCCATTTGATTTGGAAATGAAGAAATCATTGGTGACTTTGGAAAAAGTAGTTCAAGTACAAAGACTGGAATGAAAGCCAAATTGCAAGAGATAAGCAGTGAATAGGAAGTGAGAAAATGGCAATGATTACAAGAAGCTTTTTCTGGAAATGTGGCTGAAAAGGAGAGGATAGATATAACATGGAAGTTTAGGAAGATAGGAGAATCAAGTAAGTTTTATGTACAGAGAAAATAGGGATCTTTGTGGAGAGCAAGAAAAGAGACCTTGGCTAAGGAGAGATTGGAAATTAGGTAAAGAAAGATGAATGAAGGAGCAAACTTCTGGAAGAGGAGGAAGGGAACTAAACAAAGGCACAAGCAATAGGGTTTACATTTGAAAGAAGAGCCATGTCATTCTCATAGATTGGAGAAAAAGTAAATGAGATTTATTTATCTGAAAGTTTTCTACCAATGAAGGACAGGTTCTCCTCCTACCTTTTTTTCCCTCACATTTCCTTTCAAACTCTGAGTTATCCTGTCTCTCTACATGCAAAGCAAAACTATGAACAGAATTGAAAATTGATCCTTTAAATGTTTACAGAATAATATGTATTAGATTGTAGAGAAATGTTATTTAAACCAAAACTGTCTATTTAAATAAAATAATTATATCTTTTATTCTAGAAACCTAATTCATTACCTTTCTGAAACCAGCCAAGAGTTCTATAACTAAAGAACTGAATGAAATATTTCCTTAGAAGTCTTTCCTAGAGGAAAAGGCCTGGAAGTTAAATCACAGTTACTTTGGAATTTATTTTCAGTCTGTGTTCAATTCTATTTTTAACCCACACTCTGCTGTTCTTCACACCTCATCTTTCTCTTTTAAAAAATTTTTATGAATCTGTCCTGTCAATCTATACATGGACATTTTAGACCTTTTTTATATAATGGCCCCATGCCAGTCTCAGTAAAAAAAAAAAAAAAAAGTCTAAAATTATATTGGGTTACCAATGGTCTTTCATAGTTTTTTTTGAATTATCAGACATTGAATTTTACTCCTTTGAAACTGCTCACCAGGGAAACTGTTGTAGTTTTCCCCTTTTGCATAGCAAGAATTTGAAGGACAAAAATAATTTCCAAAACTATGATTTATCTACAAACTACAACAAATACTCCAAATAGGTAGGTTTAAAGTACTTTTTGTTGCTAGGTCTCACCTCCTTAGTAAGACTGCTTAGCAATTCTGTCCTGGTACCTGTTATTTCTTCTAAAAAAGAACAGCACCACTAATGTTAATTGCTGTACTTAATATGATCCAGTAAAGTCTAGATTATTCTAGCCCAAGTGGTAGTTGAGAAATTGGCTAACATTTTCAGTTTATCACCCTTGATAGAGAGAAATGAAAAATAAAACAACTTTGAAATGTCATTTTACACATATTAAATTATTTAAAATGATTGAAGAGTAAAACAACCCTTGCTTGTGTGGTTGATGGGGATTTGGAAAAATTGGTACACTAAATAATTGTTGGTAGAATTGTGTGCTGATCCAAATATTTTGAAGGGTAATCTAGAAGTATGCCTAAAGAATTATTCAATTTTCTGTACTCTTTAAATCATAATACCACTACTAAGTCTATTTATAAAGATGATTAGGAGAAAAGGAAAAGAACCTATATATTCTAAAATATTTATAGCAGTTCTCTTTGTGTTGAGAAAGCATTGGAAATTGCAAGAGTGACCAGCAATTGAGGAATGATTGAATAAGTTGTAGTATATAATTGTGAATACTACTGGAATAAGAATGTTACTGTGCTATAAGAAATGATGAGTTCAGTGATCTTAGAAAAAACATGAAGAGATTTGCACAAAATAATGAAGAATAAAATGAACAGAAGTGCAAAAATATTGTATACATTAATAGCAATACTATTTTAAGAACAACCTTGAGGGACTAAATAATTTTAGCCATTATATATGCCCCAATTAACTACAAAGGCTATATGAAGGAAGACATCATCTATAACCAGAGAAAGAATTACTAAATAGATGTATAGAATGATTTTAAATGCACACACACACATACATAGAAATACACATACACATATATTTGTCTCTAATGGTAACCATCTCTGGGATGGGGGGGAGGAAAAAAAGAAACATGACAAATATATATATAAAAATTAGCAAGCTGCACATAATAAATTTGTAGTTTCATGTGAAATTATCTTTATTGTACTGTTTTGGAAATACTTGTTTTATTCCATGAATTCAAAATTAAATAAATAAAACATTTTTAAAAGCTTTTTCGGTGTAAAGTAGTGGGAAGAGATGTACAAATGCAAATGGTTGCAGACTAAGGTGTTGATTTGGAAATAGAGGCAAGTAGTTTAATCTTCTGAGAAGATTTTTGACTATAGTAGAGATAAGATGATTGCTGTTGAGGAAATACTAATGTAGAAAGAAATGGGTCTTGGGGGGTGAAGGAAGGATTGGAAACCTTTTCATGTTCATAATCAGATAAGAAGGAACTAATGGAGAAACAGGATATTATTGTACATTAAAAATTTAAAAGTCAAAAAGGAAGATTAATGAAGCAATATCTAAGCAGAGAAGATGGGAAGGAAAAGGGATAAAGCACACAAAGCCTGAAATCAGATAATTTAAAGGGATCTCTGAAGTCATCTGCAAAGATACCCTATAAAACAGGGGTTTTAAACCTGAAATCCATAGATTATAAGAAATCTGTGAATCCACTTGTCTAGCTTTTCTCTTAGAGACCTAGAAAAATAAGTTGAATGCTATTGAGATTATAGTGGAGAAAGTAAGTAAGTACCAGTAGCATTAGAGTATTCTTGAGACAAGAGATGGGCATTACAGAGACAAAATAAAGTTTATGGAAGCAGTACCTTGCATAGTTCTGGAACTCTGGAACTCTGTGTATATTTGCCTTTGTACATGTGTATGAGATGTGTGTTATGGATGAATAAGCTCAGATTTTTCATAAATGAATTTGTTTAAGACCTCTTTATCTTCCAAGTATTGTAGATAAGATAGCTAGGGAAATGGAAATATTTATAGTGGCAGGTCCAAGGGGGTGGGGAAGCCTATGCATATTCATTAGCAGTTTTCCCCTTAAGTTTTTTTGTATCCATAAATAGCTGAGCAATCATGCTGCCTCCAAGCCCAGATGCACAAATCAAAACAAAAGGGGATATTGAATTTTGTATTGGATTGCATCCTTTGAAATCACATTTCTAATGCTGGAAGATGTATTGTCAATCACTGTTCTGGAGCTAAATTTTCTGTCCTCATAGTTGAAAGGTAGAAAGTGATCTAATGATTGAGGCATCTTTATGCAACTTTTAATGCCCCACCAAACTTATGTTCATTTCCATTATTCTTTTCCTCTGAGTCATTCATAGGTATAACCATTAATTAAAGACAAAGACACGACATCAATTTCTGCCTTTGCACCATTCTGATTTTTGGAAAGAGCCCAAGTTTCTATGGCCAACTTTTAGATTCAATATAAAAATTTTATCTTGACCTGCAGAATCCTTAATTACATTGGAAATATGCTTCATCAACTAGAAAAGAGCTATCCAATAGGAAATTTTATATATATATATTTCCCCCTTTTAACTCAAAGTTTAATTCTTAGAGTGAAATTTATGCTTCTTATTTATGTTTCTTAAATGAAAATGAGTCAATAGAGCAGCAGAAAACTACAGAATTAAGTATGCTGGAAGCATTGTACATCAAATGGAGTTTCTTTTTGTACATTTTGAAGGTCAAATGATACTATTAGAAATATTTATGAGGAAATTCATATTGTACTTAATCTTATCATTTTAATGAAGTTTTTCAATTTTATAGACCGCAACTTTTGTAAAGATAAAATTCAAATACTTCTTGATCAGAATAGTTCCAGTTTTTAAAGTACCATTTTTTTATCCTTCAATTCAGCAAAAATTGGCTCATGGTTGTTTTGTCTGATTTTGCTTAAAAGAATACTTCTATGTATTCAGATTTCTTAATTTATTTTATGTAACTAAATCCATAGATCACTCTGTGTGTGGTGGGGAAGAGGGGGCGGTGTATAGTGAATAGAGTGTTGGACTTTAAATCAAGAAGACTACTCTGCTGAGTTCCAATCCATTCTCAGACACTTATTAGTTGTGTGATCCTGGATAAGTCATCAGCCTGTTTGCCTCAGTTTTTTTATTTGTCAAATGAGCTAGAGAAGGAAATGGCAAAACATTCCAGTATCTTTTCCTTGAACAACCCAAAAGGGCTCACCATCAGACATATATAGGCCTCAGAGAATTGCAGAAAATATGAAATGATTTTAATGAAGTTACAAACTGGGAATTTAAATTAGAAAAAATTATCTAATAATTACTTTATATGTTAGTGAAATTATTTAAAGGATTATTGTGAGATATAGTACTTCCTTCTCTGAAGGGCAAAGTCAAAAATCTCATCTCTATGATTTTTGAAAAATGGATTTTTGATACATTTTGTTCTCACACTATAATCATCTCCAGTTGTATACAATATTTCTAAATAAGCCATCTTATTTAATAGACAAAAAACAGTTAAGCAAAACCAATTGTCAGAGTGACTATGTCTGACCATGTATATAAGATTCAACATTAGTTCCACTTTTCCACCAAAAGAAAACAGATATGTTTTGTCATGAATTTTCTCAAACCAAGACTCATCATTTCATTTAATCAGTCTGATTTCCTTTTAGTTTTCTTTTTGATAACATTATTAGAATCATTTTATATATATTTATATATGTGTGTGTATATACATATATATATATATATACTATAATGTTGGAAAAGGTAAAGTAACTACTAACTGAAAATTATGAATGTTGCAAGTCATTATTTTATTCTTCTCAAAATTAATATTAAGCTTTTTTTTATAATTTTCAAACTTTTTCTCATTACCTCATCCTGAGAAATAAAAAGGAAAATTCTTGCAACAAATAAGAATAGTGATGCAAAATTAATTCCCTCAAAGGCCATATCCAAAAAATATTGGTCTCATTTTATATATTAGTCTATCATCATCAGTCTTCTAGAATCATAACTGATCTTTATTCTGGTTGAAATTACTATATCTTTCAGATTTGTTATATCAGTGATCATATTATGGTGTATATTGTTCCATCTGTTTATCTCACTCTGTCACTTTATATGTCTTTCCAGGTTACTCTAAAACAATCCCTTGTCATTTTTTACAGTACAACAGTATTCCGTAAAAAGAAATGCTTGAAAATTGAAAAAAATAAATTTGAAAAGATGAAGTTAATTGAACTTAGTTAGAACAATGACTGGGCATTTATAACTCCCAAGTTTTACCCATAAGATTTTTTTCCCTTTTTAAAAATCTTCTTGGATGTTTGGATGTATAGTGATTTTGATGAGTCTAAGGGTATGCATACAGTTTAGTAATTTGGGGGATGTAATAATCAAAGGTATCCTGTTAGGACCTAAAATTTCTAAAGCTTAGTTACTCTTTCTTGACTTCTAATCCATTCCTACTACCAAGAAGTTAACATTTGTGTTTAAAATTGGCCTCTCCAAACATTAGATTACATGGAAGGATAGAGCATATAGCTCATGGTCAAATAAAATGTCGATTAAAACAAGATTGTGAAAGTTTTAAAACAGAAAAAAAAAGGGGGTTTCAATTTTATCCCAAAAACAATAATGAAATAACTGGAGCTTATAACTTTCAGATTCAATACTGTATAGTATTGAACACACTGCTATACAGTAATTTCAGACGGAAATTAGAATGGTATCTGTGTAGAGAATGGACTAGAGTGGAGATGTGATTGAATGGCAAGTCAGGAGACTTTTGCAATAGTAGTGGGTCAAATCAGATCAACAAGAATTTGTTAAGCAAATATTATGTGACTGGTACTGATAAACACTGAAGATATAAAGAAAAGAAAAATAAAAAATGATAATTTCTATCAATGTCTTTGATCTGGTATGGAAAATATGCAGAATGTATTAGAGATACCAGAGGAAAGGCCTTAAGAATAAAAAAAATAATAATAATTCCAAAAATTCCTGAAGGTGGAGATAAGAAGAGAAAAAGTTCCAGCCATGAGTGTATGCTGAAAATGCAAGGAAAAACTAGTACATGGAGTATCTGTAGAAGAAACAGCAAAGAAGTCTCTCAGTAGATCCTAGAATTTGTTAAGGGCAATGAGGTGTAAGAACATTGGAAAACGGAAAGTGCTCAGATTATGAAGGACTTGAACAGCCAAACCTATTTGATTTTGAAGGTAGTAGAGAGCCATTGTAGTTTGGAATAAGGAAGTTATACGTTCAGATTTACACTTTAGGAAGTTCATTTTGTCAGCTGAGTGGAGAATGGACTGGACTGGTGGAAAACTTGAGGAAGACCAGTAGTAGACTACTGTGACAATCCACGTATGAGTTACTTGGCACACAGCTAATAACTATCTGTTTGAAGTTTTTTGTTATTATTATTATTATTTAAAAGTCTATTTTACCAAGCTTAAAGAAAAGATCCTTATAGATTTATAGAATTTATATTCTGCATCTAGAGTCTAAATAGTCTCTTTAACATAAGTGATACACACTGGCTATACAGTATTGAGCATGTTTTAGAGTTGTTCAAGAACTATTTCTGCCCAAACCAATTTTCTTTTTCTTTTTATAGGTCTCCTTTTGCTGCTGTGACTGACTACTCACTCACCAGGAATAGTGTCATCCAGCTCTGCCTGGAGCTAACAACAATTGTCCAGCAGGTATAAGCCATAATTCATTTCTTATTTGTTAGCTATGTTCTAGTCATTCATAATGGGATTCGATTTTTATTCCAAGATTTACCATAAACTAATTTTTAAATTATTCACTTGTAGAGGAGGTCTGTGGTGCTTATATTATGAATTAGCGGAAACTAAGCAAATATTTTTTTTTGGAAAGGGAAGTGCATAGCCCTATATAAAGGGAACTTAATAGTTTCTGAAGTACTAGAAGAGCCTTCATAGGACCATAGATTTTGAACTGGAAAGAACTCTAGAGACAACTGAGAGCAATCTCTCAATTTTCCTTAAATAAGGAAAGTCAGGCACACAACTAAAGTTAGGCTGTTTTTCCAGACTCAAAGATCTTCACTCTATCCATTGGTCATCACTTCCTTATGATAACATTATCTAGAGATATGGTTTTTCTATCTTTCTCAGTCCAAAAAATCTCTATCTCCTTCTCTCTCTCTCTCTCTCTCTCTCTCTCTCTCTCTCTCTCTTCTTTCTTCTCTCTTCTCTCTTTCTCTGTCTCTCTCTACTTCTCTCTCCCTCCCTCCCTTCTTCCTTCCCTCCCTTTCTCTCCCTCTGTCTCTGTCTCTCCATCTCTCTCTCTCTCTCTCTCTCTCTCTCTCTCTCTCTCTCTCTCCCTCTTCCTTCCTCTCTCCCTCCCTCCCGTTCTCTTTTTCTTTCTTCTCTCTCTCTTCTCTCTCTCTCTTCTCTCTCTCTCTCCCTCTCTCTCTCTCTCTCTCTCTTCTCTCTCTCTCTCTCTCTCTCTCTTTCTCTTCATCTTTCTATTTCTTCTTCATCTTCTTTTCCCTTCTCTATTTTATTGAAATATATTTCAAAATATTTCAAAAAAGCAAAATACATGAACTTCTGCTTCGGAACCCTATTCTGGATATTTATTTGCATTTTGAGGGCTTTCAGAGAGCACTTGTTTTGTTTCCCAAAGTTTTCTCTCTTTTTTGCTATGTGACCAGCTCATCTTTTCCAGTTCTATATTTCTTCATGTAGAAATCAAAATATCAGTCACTACTTTAATTCCTCAGAAACTGAGATATTCTGAAATTTGCGACCAATGAGTAGCACCAAGAGATCATTTGTATTGAAAATATCTTTGCATTATGGAGCACTTTAATGTTATTAAAAAGCAATTTCACAAATGCAAACCACCTGGCTTTCTTACTTGTATTCAGTTCTAGTGCTACCTTATTTTCTAACCCTAGTACCTCTTCCAAATACATGCCCTATAGCACTACCTCCAAACCAACTACATGTCATAATATGGACAGTACTTATTTTCCATTCATTTATTGACAAATAAAACTACAGATATACAAAAACACCATTTTATATGTGTGCATGTCTGTATACATTTGTGCACACAAATACACAAATGCACAAAAGAATGTTTTTTTTTTACTTTTTTTTGCTCTTTCATTATAAAATTAAAAAATTAACTTTCCCCACAAAGTGCTCATAGATGATAGATGAACTAGGAAGTAGTAATAAATTCAAACTTATATGAATAGGACTAACTGGAGAGCTTTAAATTTCTTAATTCCCCCCCCCCCAAACTACACTATAAATGAGTTACTTGTTATGAAAGTTTTTTAGGTGTAAAAACAAATGAATGCGTACAAACACACATAATCCTCAACAATGAATGATTTTCTAGTTTTTTAAGTGATTATAAGCCCATTTTGCTGATCACTGACTCACCTTTTCAGTCCCCTTTCCTTCCATGTTACTTTCTTCTTGCTAGAGAGAGTAACATAGAGGAAGAGGTTTAAATGGGTAACTAACATTATAGAGAGATTACTGGTAGATTTAATTTATCTTACTTCCCTCCATATATTTTTGGTGTTTTATTGTCAAGAATTCTCACAAAAATTAATTTTCATATTTTATTTTTTAAAATTCCCAATTCTTTTTTGCTGCACTTCTAAAGATTTTCTTGGCATTGCCTTCCAAAATAGCATATTTTTGATTTGGTTGTCATTATGGGAGCAAATTCTTTCATTTTTGTTTAGTAAAATGTATACATTAATCATTAGTCTTGTGGCAAGAGATGTCAATAGAGTCTTTCCATTGAGTCAGGGAATACTTCAAGGAAAATGGAAGCATTTTCTAAGAATAGGTTGCCTTTCCTGATATCAGTAGCAAAAGCCACTCATCTCACTTCATTGGAATATTCAATCAAGTATCTACTGTTTACTATATGCCAGATATTCTGCTGAAAATATAAAAATGTAAGATAGTTCCTGACCTCATGGAGCCTGAGTTTTACCAGGAGAATATAATATAGTTTATTTATATATTTATAGATATATAGATATATATAATAATCACAAATAACAATACTGTTACTGCCTTTAATAATATTAATAGGCATACAAACTAGATTTTTTATTTCATTACTTCAGGAAGCTTCAATATAAGGAGGCTTCTTTTACCAATACAAGTCAGTACATTCTCTGAAATTTATAATTTTAGAATTGTCTAGGGCATGTTTTTTAAACTTTTTCTACTTGCAGGCTTTTTGTCTGAGAAATTTTTACATGATTCTGAGTATATTAGTATATAAAATATGTATACAAAGCACACATTTTCTGGTAATAAATTATAATTTCACATCCCCACATTCAGTTATGAGACCTCAGCTAGGGTCATGAAACATAGTTTAAGAATCCGGGATGTAGAGTATTGCTAAATTATGTAGTTTTTCCAGTCAATATGTAAAAGAGATAGACAGGATTTGAACTCAAGCAGCTGTTCTGAGATCAGCTTTCTCTTCATTACCCAGAAGTCCCATTCACTGCTTTGTAAGCCCATGTGGGTTTCTGACAATGGCCTAAGGGGTTCATGCTGAAAAAATTTGTAATGTCCCTGAAACAGTTGTCAATTTTCTTGACAATTGTCAAGAATATTATGTAGTATAAAATTAGCTTGGAGATTCACTATATATTTTTTCTTGTTGTTACTCTTGAATGGGGTCACAGAACAAAGATACATAAAAATTTTAGGAGACACTTCACTATACCATGCTGCTACTTCAATATATTAATAATAATAATTTAGATAGTCTACAGTAGTAATTAGTATAAATATAGCACCTTGCACAATGCCTTACATGTATTAGCTTATTTGATCCTCACAACAATTCTATAAGGGAATTTTATAATTGCTTATTATGCGGATGAGGAAACTGAGGAGTTTAAATGACTTGCCCATTGTCCTACAGTTGGTATTAGAGGTAAGATTAGAACTCAGTCCTTAGAACAAAAGAATAGTCAAATAAAAAGATAAATACAACTAGAGAGAAGGAAACAGAGTTGTATTTTTTTTTTCTGGGCAGAGTGTTACTAATTTTTCCTACGGATACCATATTATCTAGTACTATAGATCAAAAGAATTTCAGGATGATTTCCCAATAATTTCCAAGCTGTTGAAGGGGACTGATTTAGCTCTCAGGATGGGAATGAGGCAGATATCAGAAATCAGAGTGCACCTCCTATGCTACAAATGGAAAAAAATTGTTTCCAACAATCTTAAGTACATTTGCTATTATGGTAATAATGTCAGAAAGGGCAAAAAGCTCAGTTTCAGTATATCCATGTTGGTTTTGTGCCTATGCTTTTATTTTTAGATTTTTTTTTATGTTGAACTTAGCAAATACCAAATAAACTTACCATCCACATGTACACTGAAGAACTGAAATGGCTTCAATATGAAACTGCATTTTTCTATTATGTATAGTTTAATTTTATTTTATATAATAAAATTTCATGGATCTGATTTCTATTAGGGAAACAAAATATGGTATCAGTATTGATATAAATAATATACTTATGATTATAAATAACAAAACTGCTAATATTAATAGGCATAGAAACTAGATTTTTTATTCCATTACTTCAGGGAATTCTAATATAAGTAGTTTTCCTTTACTCAGCATGAACTTCCAAAGCTGCTCTGCTTCTCTGTGATTCCTTCTGGATTTCCTTCTGTTCTCTTCCTTGTGTTTATGTTTTGGAGATCTATCCACAACCCTCTTTTTCTTCCTGCTCCCTTTCTTTTGGAAAAAAGAAAAAAGAAAGATATAAAGCAAAACTCTTACTACAAATAAGCATAGTCAAGAAAAAAATAAATTTCAGCATCAACAATGTCAAAAAATGTTCATCTTATTCTGGATTGTGTGTCCTTAATACTCACTTTCAAAAGATAAGCAGTGCTTTTCAATGTTAGTCTTCTAAACTATTGGATGGTTTGGTCAATACAATGATCTGAGTTAAGTTTTTCCAAGTTATTATTCTTTGTATTTTTGTTACTGTATAAATTTTAGTCTTGGGGCCACTTTACACATTTTAAAATGATTGAGAATACTATTAAGCTTTTCTTTACATGAGTCACATCTGATCATATTCACCTTATTAGAAATTAAAACTGATAAATATTTTAAGTATTTAATTCATTTTTAAAATAACACAATATTTTAAAATGTTTTGATTTAAATTACATATAATTTTAATATATAATATAATTTTAAATAGTTCAAATAATAAAGTAATTTAAAATAAAATTAATTTTAAATTTAGTAATGAAAAATTACTTCAGTATCTTTTCCAAGACTACATCATGAACAGTGTGGGGTCACAGACATGACTGAATCAACTGAATAACAATGAAAAAAGATATAGTATTATTGTGAAAATAGTCTTGGTCTCAAGAGTCCTGCTGAAAAAGCTTCAAGGAGCCCCATGGGTCCACATTCCATACTTGGAGAATTCTTGGTCCAGAACATTTAGAATATTTAAACATTCTTACTTTAAAGTTGGGGAAAATTTTATGGATTGTCTATTCCTTCTTCAGTAATTGAAATTTTAGAAGTATTTCAAAAATATAATATGGCAATATATTAAAAACCAATATTTGTAAGATTCCTGAATTTAGCCCTTTTTTTAACATTCAAGTTTTTCAAATGATTTTTTTCATTGATCCTACTGCATATACATATGTATATAATAAAATAATTTTGAGTTATTCAAACTTTTGCCTCCCCAAAATTATTGTTTTTATTTTCACATCACTTAAATTTTCCTATTTCCTGCCCCTTGTCCTAGAAATCCACCCTTTAAAACAAAGCTTTTTTCAAAAAGAAAAGATGAAAAACAATCAGCTGCTCCCAAAAATATACCCCTCAAAATCTGAAAATACGTGCAATGTTCTACATCCATGTTCTTTTACCTCTGCAAAGAAGTGAATAGAGGTACCTTCTCATGGCTTTTCTTTGGTATTTAAATCTTACAAAGAATTGTAATCATTAGCACTATCCTTTTGAAAATTTGACAGTTTTACAGATAATATATGTGTGTATGTATGTGCATAATTTTTTAAAAAGATAGTAATCAGCAATCTTTTATTATACTTATCAATGCCAACAAAATCTTTATATTAATATTTTGTCATAAGATTTTAATTTTTATAATTTCTCTTAAAGAGAGTGCCTCATGGGTCCAAATAGTTTCTTAAAGTTTAATATAACCAAGCCTTTGAGATACTAAAGTATTGTAAATTAAAACCAATAGCTTGAAATCCAGCATTTGGAGATTGTTTTAGATTTTTAAAAATTACCATTGAAAAGCTTTTATTAATTTTAGTTCTGTAAGTAACATGCATAGGAATTATAGAATTGTATGCATGGGAAAAACAATTAATTTAACTTTTAAGCTTGGAAAAAAAATTCTACTTAATTTGGAATGGATATACCTTATTCCTATTTTGTTTTTCCCAAACATCTGGAGTTGGATATTTCAGATGTAAATTTTGAATATCTGAACAATTCTGTGGCCAGCAAGTAGTTGAGTATGTATCTTTATATAGTATCAATAACTTCCTTTTAAAAAGTTAGGATCCTGGTAATAAGAGGTTTTCCCCGCTATTAAAACACAATACATACCAATGTCTGCTCATAACAGAAAGGGAGAAACGTCAATGTATTTTTCTTAAAGGGATCAAACAGCTCTCTTTTTTTAATGCTAAGTAATAATGTTAAAATTGGAGAACACCAGATGTTACCAGTAGGAGTTGGAAAATTAGAATGTAATTCTGAAAATTGCACCAAGGAGGAAAAAAGTTCTGAATTAATTTGTAGCAAACATAAACTTTGTCATAGAGAGATACATGAGAACACTGTTTCAGATACTGTACCCATTTTGCTGCTCGGGGCCCCCACCATCTGGAACTAACATGCAGTTCAGTTTTTGTTTTGTTTCCCACAGATAGACACCTGCTATTGACAACCCCTCCATAGAGAACAAAGCACATTATATTCTTGTCCATGGAGGGTTATTTACACTCCTTACAGGAACTCCTAACAGCTGCTCTATTTGGCATTGCATTTTTTCTTTAGGAACTATGAGTAGGACAGCAGCTGGTTTAGGTTTTGCCATATACATGTTAGGAAATGTTGTTTCAGTAGAGGGAAGATTGTTGTGTGGCCAAACTTCAATCAGATTTCAAGGCTATCTGGCTGTAAACTAGAACAATATGCTTTTGAGGTTTTTCCCTTTTAGCATGTATTTTTAATGATACGCTTTTGACCCAATAGAGGCACTGCCTAGCAAATATTCAAACCACCTTTGCAACATTTTTTTTTCTTTTGAAAAAAAGATTAAACCACTTTAAAATGTGATTTTGGAGAAGATCATAAGATCAGAAGCCTGGAGCTGAAAAAGACCTGAAACTATATAGTCCAATCCTCTCTTTTAAAAATAGTGGGTAAGTAGCCTACCAAGGACCAGAGAAGTATTGAGCATCAGAGATAGGATTAGCATCTTGGTTCTTTGAATCTAAAACCAGTCTTCTTTTCAATTTACTTGCTATGATTACAGGTTAGAGGTAATGAACTTCATAGATGTGCTTTTATCTTTTTTATCATAAACTAAGAAATCATATACCAAGATTGGGAAAAGAAAATTGCTAATGCAGCTATGGAATTATTACATTCAGCTTGGTTTTTAAAAATATGTTCAATGGTAATATCAGCATTGATACACTTCTGTGTACTTTTGATATGTTTCATTGCTTTTAAAATTTTTCTTCATTTTTGCATCCTTATTACAATATTCACACTCTTTCCCCAAATTTCTCCTCTCATCTTTCCCCAAAAGTCCTCCTTTGTAACTAGTGTTCTTTTTTACTGTGCCGCATTGTTTTTCCTTAATTCCTAAATAACATAATAATTTATGTTATTAAATAAATGACAGGCCTTGGAATAAGGAAGATTTGGATTCAGTCTCTGCTTGGAACCCATACTGGTTGGTTATGTGTCTATCACAGAAGTGGAAAACACAAATAATATGAGGGGATGGATAGTAGGCCTTTTTAGGTGGAATTTAGAGTTCATGAAGGAGAGGTAGTCATTAGATATCTAAGAAAGGGCATATAAAAAGAAACAGAAGAGACAAAGTAACACAGAGACAAAGACAGAGAGAAGATAGTAAGAAATACATGATGATCCAGTAAAGATGATTGAAGAGGTCAAACAGGTAAGAAGGTTAAACAGGTCAAAAGGTAAGAAGAGAATCAAAAGAAAGTAGTGTCCTGAAAACCAAGGTATTCAAAGAGACAGGAATGAGTGAGGGATATTAGAGACAATACAAAAGAAGAAAGATATAATGAACAGTCAGAAGGTCATTTTGTTTGGACTATAGAGTGAAAGGGAATGATTTGTGATAAGATTGGAAAAGCAGATTGATCACATTGTGATGGTCTTTAAATATCAAACTGAAAAGTTTGTAGTCTGTCCCAGAGGTGATAGGTGATCAGTGGAGTCTACTGAGTAAGAGAATGACAATCAGAATCTGCTTCAGAAAAATTGAAAAATCTCTGTTGAAGATGAATTGGTGTGGAAAGAGAGAAAAAATTGAAGTTATAATAGAGTGCCTCATAAAAAAGGTTAATATCTAAAATTACTGATATGGTGCTATGCTTTCTGGAGGACTAGAATCTACTACTGCTACTTTCTTCATCTCCAAAGAATCTCCCATCTTTTCTCCTAGCCTGCCACAAACCATTCAATATCCACTGGCTTTTTTTCTCCCAGTCATTCTTTCCCCCCTATATTTCATGGGAATCATTTTGAACAAATTTCCTTTCAACAGAAATCTTCATCTAACTCATCTACTAACTCAGTCTCATTGAATTTGCAGAACTCTAGTCCACCTTGTGACAGGGCAGTCTGCTCTTTTTTCTCTGAAATAGATGATGGGAAATAATGTTCTGCGTTTAAGTGATTGATTCATTGATTCATCTCTCACTCTCTTTGATATAATACAGGATATGAGTCATCCAGGAGAGAAATGACCCATATTTCCTGCTATTTATATGACATCTTAATTTGCATAGCCTTGACTTTTTTTAAGTCTAGAGCAACAATTTCATCAAGATAATGGAACTCTCAATATGGAAAAATCCCTGCACAGATAAGTAATTCATCCATTACTTTATTCTTAGAGACTTGCCCATGGCACTGAAAGATTGAATGTAATTTACCCCCAGTATGGTTAGTAAATGTCAGAGGCAGAAGTTCACATCTTCCTGACTCCCAAGTTCAGTCATCATTTCACTATATTTTACTGCCTCTCATGTAACTGATATCTATAACCTAGATATGTTTCAGGTGACTACATAATTCAGTGAATAAAGTGTTAGATCTGAAATCAGGAAGACCTGAGCAGTTATTGTCCTGCTTTTTCTATTTGTATTCCTAGTATTTAGCACAATTCCTAGAATACAATAAGTGCTTAATAATTTTTTTTTAATTAACTCATTTATTCCTATAGCGAACTGATCAACATCCCTATGCATCCATATTAGATTCTTTAAACAATTCTCTCTTGTCTTTTTCATCAGAACATGGACCAAATAATCTCTCACATTCAACCTTCTTAAGATAGAAATATACTCTCCTTTGGAGAGCATTCTGATTACCCCATTTTCTCAGAAGCTTCATATTGGGTTTTTTTGTTATTTCATGTATCAAAATAATTTTAATACAGGACTTAATGCTTCCCACTAGTAGGGTTTTTGCTTGTTTTTTTTTAACCTAATCAATTTCTTTTGGATTTCTAAGTTGATTATTGAGCATTTATTACATGTAGTTTAGACTCAGACTCACTTGGCTTCTTTCCAGCAGTCTTAATCACATCCCTAACTTCCCCCTTCCTACCCTAGATTTTACTTTAATTCTGAGAATAGCGATCAGAGCCATACTATCAAAATACTCCTTCTTGCAATGCTTTTCTATATGTATTGTCTTTCTGTATCAGAACATAAACTCCATGAGGGTACAAGTTGTTATTGCTTCTATTTATATAGTGCCTGGAACACAGTCAGTGCTCAATAAATGCTTAATTAACTGAAATACATTAATTATCTCTTCCCTAACCAAGAAAACTGTCATTTGCACATGTATAGGAAATAATGTGTGGTGGGATGCAAAATAAATGAAAAGCTGGGAGCCATCCAGGGAATAGCTACTGAGGACTAGGGGCAAGAAAATTACTTGCCAGTTACTCTCATGAAGATGGCTTTATTAGTTGAAAATCTTTTAAAAACCAGAAGTATGAAAAGTATTTCAAGATATTATCTCCTTTAGGAAGAACTGAATTTAAGTCATTATACATTTTTGTCTTATATTTTTATCCTGACATGAATTTTTAATAAAAATCATATGATTAATGTTATAATTTGGAAATATAAATTCTAGTCTTGGTCATTTCATATTTAATTTATGTGGCTTACTAAAAAAAGGAATAAACAATCTCGACACTAAATCCCATTTATACTTTCTGAGTTAATTAGTTTTTTTTATTATTAAAAGTGAAGATATTCTCATTAAAATTAACACGTAGTTTTTCATTAAGAGAACTTATTCCCAGTTATTTTTATTTGAGTCATATCTGAATGACCATCAAGCCAGACAGGTTTTCAGTGTAAGTGTGTAGTTTAATAGTCTTTAAGGACCAACATAGGATGATCAGTGGAAAATCATTACTAGAAAGTTAGCCCTAAGATGATTTTTTTCCTGCCCACATGAAAATACCTTTTAAAGCTTGGGTGGCTTGTTAAGACATCCATGAAAAAAAATGTTTTATGTTGATGAAAGCACAGATTCTTGACATATTAAAGGTGGTGGTGATAATTCAATACCTTCTTACAAATTAACATTTTTTAAACCTGTATGTTTATAGTTTGCTTTAGAAAACCTTGCTTGTCACCTTGAAATATGGAAAGAGTTAATATTTTATTTTACTAATAAATTCTAATTTATTACTAATTATAATACTAATAAATAAAGTCACTGAAAGCTTGATTTCTGAGGGTTATTCATCTTCATGTGTATGGCAGGAGGAACAGAATATAGAAAGGTAATTCTATACACATAAGTGCTTCTTCCCATTATCTATTTCTATTCTATACAACTCAAAAAAATATCTATAAGAGCTTCCTATATCTGAGGTACAGCACAACAAAAACTAATTCAAATTTCTTTCATTCATGGATAAACAGAATCTGATTCTTATCCTCCTTCTTAGTCTAATTTCTCCATGTTTCTCTTCAATTAATCTACTTTCCAGCGAAACTAGTACATTTACCATCACGGGTCATAGAACACTAACCTTGGAAGGAGGTTGAATGATTATTTAGTCCAACTGTCTCCTGAATAGGTGAATCTCTCTACATATCCTACATAAGTGTGATCATTCAGCCACTACTTCAACTGTTACATTGATGGGGGATTTTCCCAGACATACATTCTATTTCAATTATCTCATAACTACTTAGGAAGTTGCTTCTTATAAAAGTTGCTGAAATCTATCTCCTTTTAGCATCTTTTCTTTGGTCCTGGTTCTTATCTCTGGAGACAAGAAGTTTAAATTATCTTCTGCACAATAACCTTTATCCCCCTATTCTTGACCTTGACCATGATTTTTATTCATGCCATTTTCTGGAATTACAATGTTCTCTGCATCTCTGTAGCCCCTTTTTAAATACTAATTACTCTGAAGACCCAACTAAGATGAGCTAAGAAGCTCCCCTCCCAGCAAAAAGTTCTCTCTCCTTTTGCTGAATTCTCAATAGATCTTGTATGTCACTCATGAACTTATCATTTTCAAATTATATTGTAGATATTTGTATCTATACTTCACAGGTCTTATCACCACAAAACTCTGTAAGGTCCTTGAGGGCGAGGCTTACCTTATCTAACATAGTCTCTAGCATTTCCATGATAAGTTTATTTTCCCAATTGGCTTAAATAGAACTAAATTAAGAAATATACTTACATCACTTTGTGGCTCAATTTTTTAAAGTTAATTAAGAAAAAGTAGTATTTAAAATTATTTAGCATATATATTGAGTCACGAAGTCTTCACAAGAATGAAAATAGTATTGATAGGAATTAATTTTCAATGCTGTTGGGAACATATCACACAAATGAACAACAAATTTACTTTAAATAAATTGCTTATGTTATAGGTAGTTGAACTGTGTCATCTAATAGCCTAATTCAGCTATCAGATAATTTATACAGTACCCACTGCTATCACTGGGAATTGTATCGGAATGTCTGAGGGCAAAAATGATGCTTAAGTTGCTAGTAAATGAGGCCAATTTATATAAGCAAGGTGTAGATTTCTTTTTTTAAAACAATCTAGGGCATGCATTCATTACCAGGCTTTCAAGAAATCTCATCTGAACGTTTATGATGATAGCAGTGCTTCAAAATCTGTTCTATTTCAAATTATGTTTCACTCAGATTTAATTATTTTTATTCCCTTTGCAACAAGGTAGAGTGGTCAATATCTAAAAATATACCATCATGAATGGCTTGTCTTTTCCTTTGCAAATAGTAGGTGGCAGCTTAATATAACTGAAAAGGTCATAAGACACCTCAAAGAGAATTGCACATCAGTAAAACTACAGATCCTGACCAAAAGTCAAAATATTTATTTCCAGTTCTGATGTGAGTGCATAGTGTTTGTAGGTTCTTCAGAAAAATTGACATATTTCTTCTCCTTCTAATCTTTACCCTCTTCCCCAAAAAAGTCCCCTAGGAGATATTTTACTGATGAAGAAAAAAATCTTAACTAATAGACTCTTTCTTGAAAACTGAAGTCTCCTTTAAAGCACTGTCAGCAGGGAAAGCAAAGAAGAGAGATTTATGCCCACACATTTCTTGTCACTGTTGAAATAATCCTCATGATGATTTCCCTAAGAGTGTACTAAGCATGTATCAGCTCATCCTCAAATTATTCTCTCTAAGCTATTTTTTACATTTTCCATATTAAATGCAAAAGATGAGACTCAAAATGTGACCAGAAAACAAATAAGTACAAAACAGTGTGTGCTTACAGAAAGAGAATTTGAGAAATGTAGAAGTGGTCTGAACAGAGGGAAGACAGAAGGAAGCAAAGAGGAATTTGCTTTTAAATAATGGCCCTATTATTTAAAGATGATTTCTCTTTGTACTCAATTAGTTCTAAATTGGTTTACTTTAGTAGAGTTACTTTCCAAAGATGGCACAATCTAGCAAAATTTATAACAAATCTAACAGAAACTTCTAACAGCTCATGAAAAGATTAAATGAAATTTTAAATTACCAAATTACTCTCCACAGTAGAAATTCTCCAAATTCAATTAAAATAATTCCCTCCAAATTTTACTTATACTAAGATTCTTCCTTCTATTTTGCTCACCTCCAAAACACTTTTCTGTTTGGAATCATTAGCAATCAGAACAAAGTCTAGAACGGTAACTTTTGTACAACTACCTGGAAGTTGTTCTCAAAGTCTTTAAATATCTATACTAGCTGTTTTTCAAAAGGTACATTGAATTGCTTTTAAGAAGGAAAAGAATTTTCATAAAATACTTGTTAACATTCAACTTAATTCAACAAGTATTTAATAAGTGACTGCCATAATGTGGAAGATGTTTTAGTCACTTGAGATAAAACCAAAAAGAAACAGACTATGGAACTCAAGAAATGATACTCTATTGAAATATCTACAACTCTCTTTTTTTTTTTATTTTGACCTATGAGCCTTTCACAAAATAGCAATTAATTAAAAGAACTTTTTTGAGAGCCAGATTTATACCAGAAATATGCTAGCTGCTCCATAAATAGAGAAGGAAGCATAAAGCCTGATTGCTCTTATTACTTTATAATGTAGACTGTCAAACCTGCATACATTTTTCCAATAGATATTTTTCTAGTACTTACACCATATTCCTACATATTTAATATGGAAATAGTCCATATTTCTTCTTTCTATCAGTTCTTCCCTCCCAATTGGAAAAAAAACAAACCCCCTGGAAATAAAGATATATATTCAAGCAAAATAAATTTTTGAATTGGACATGTCCAAATATAGTTGAGTATGTATATGAGTGTTTTGGGAGGGTGGGTATATAGTGAGCAAAGAAGGACTCAGAGTTCATACTGGAAAGATATGTTCATATGATATGTATATATATACATATATATGTGTATGTGTGTGTTTATGTGTGTATATACATGTATATAATGTATATGTTACAATCTATACTCCTATATCTACCTTTACTTACCTACCAGGAGGTAGTTAGCATGGCTCATCATGAATCCTTTAGAGTCATTGAACTGATTAGAGTTCTAAAGTCTTTCTAAGATTGGTGGTCTTTATATAATATTGTCATTGTGTATATTGTTTTTCCTGATTTTTTGTCTTTGTTCTGCATCATTTCATAAAAATTATTCTCAAGTTTCTCTGAAATTAATTCCCTTGATAATTTCTTAAAATACTTTTCTCTTATATTTATATGTCATAACTTAGTCATTCTTTTGATAGGCAGCCCCTGTTTTCAATTCTTCTTCACTTCAAAAAGTGCTGTTATGGGTATTTTTGTACATCCTAAGAGTTTGTTTTATTTAAGACTAATAATTCCATTAATCTACAATAATTCTTATCATCTTCTCTTCTCTCTTTCCCCCCATTTCCCTATTGATTGAAATGCATTTTCTATACTTAATTCATGTGTGTGTATGTATGTATGTATTTCCCTCTGACCAATATTGATGAGAAAGATGTTTAAGTCTTACTCCCTCCATTCCTTCATACCTTAAATATGTTAGATAATAATCTCCATTGTTTCTTTCCCATTTCCTTCACCCAGTTTATTCTTTTTCTCCTTATTTTTATTTTTCTTTTAAGATCTTCAGAATATGGCAGGACTACTTCCAAATCCTCCATCTAATAAGACTTTCTTTCTGTGAAACCTGATAATCTCTTTTTCCCAATAGTATTTTATTTTCCCAATTGCATGTATAGATTCGTTTTTGTAAGATTTTGAGTTCCAATTTTTTCTCCTTCCCTCCCTTACTTCACCCCTTCCTAAAACAGCAAACAAACTGATAAATTTATTTCCATACTTGATCCTCATTGAGTCTCGATAGTTTTTTCTCTGGATGTGGATGGTATTGTCCATCCCGAGTCTATTGGAATTGTCTTGGATCACTGTATTGCTGAAAAGAGCTAAGTCTGCCATAAATGATCATCACAAAATCTTGCTGTTAGTATATTCAGTTTTCTCCTGGTTATGTTCACTTCACTCAGCCTCATAATAGGGTTCTGAGGAAATAAATGTTACATCTCCTTATGTTAGAATATTAACAGTTTGCCCTTATTTAGGTCTTTCTGAAAGTTCACTCATGTGTACATTCTTTATGCCTCTCGACTTACATGTTTGCACTTCAAACATGAAGTTTCTATGCAATTTTTGTCTTTCATCAGAAATTCCTGGAAGTCTTCAATGTTAGTAAAGGTCAGTTTTTTCTCTGTAGGATTATCTTTAATGAAGTGGGGAATAAATTATTCTTGTTTGTAGCTTATATTTTTGCCTTCAGGAATATTATATTACAAATTTGCTCCTTTTTTATAATTATGATGCTGAAAAAAAGTGTGATCCAGATAATGATGATTCTTTAAGGAATTTGAGAATTCATTCTTCCTTGCTGCTTCAAAGAATTTTTTTCTTCTACTGAAAACTTTGGATTAAGATAATAATGTTTCTGGGAGGTTTCATTTATGGATTTCTTTTAGGAGAAGACCAAAGGATTCTATTTCCACTTTGACCTGTGGTTCTAAGACAATTGAGAATTTTTCTTTTATGATTTCTTAAAATATGATATATACACCCAATTTGTTTATCATGATGTTTATGTAGTTCAATGATTCTTAAGTTAACTTCCCTCAATAGTTTTCTAGGTTTTTTTTTTGCATTTTTTTCTTTTTTTAATCTTTTGGCTTAATTTTAATATTTTTGTTGTCCCTTGAAGTCGTTGTTTCCCTTTAATACATTCTAATAGTCAGAGATTTTGTTGTTTGCAAAAAGTTTTGTACCTTAAATATCATGCTTTTAATCCCCTTTCTAATATTCTTCCATAACTCTCATTGCTTTGCTCTTTTTTCTCTAGCTCTTTCATTTCATTTATATTAAACAAATTAACTCTGCTTTAGATTCTTTTTCCATCTTTGTGAATTCTAGCTATATCTGTACCTAAGCTATGTTTCCTTTGACTTTGTAGGTGCTTTAGAAACATTCTTTTTCTTTATCTTGAGCCTCTTTATGGTGAAATTGTGTGTGTGTGTGTATGTGTGTGTGTGTGTGTGTGTGTTTTCATTTTTCCAGTCTATTTCCTGAATTTCTGAATTCAGAATTGAGGCTTATTTTGCTAATGTATTGAGATATTGAATGTTAAATTATTCCAGCATCTTAGATAGTCCTCAGAGTGGGGACTTGTAAGCTATTGGTACTCCTAAAGCTGTCTGATCCAAGACTAATTATTTCTGCATTCCTTGTCTGTCTCTTCAAGTTCCTAACTTTGGCATAAGTCTAAGTTGCATGCCTGCAGGCCCCACTTGGAGTTCCAGTAGATTGCTGCTAGACTGTTGCTATCAGCCAACATGAAGTTTCTATTACAGAATGTAGAATCTTAAGCTCCCCATTGATCTAGGATTCCTTCCTGATTATTCTATTTCAGAGTTCAAACTGCACTGGAAGCTGGAGGTAAGATCCACCCACCCTACATTCCAATTTCCCCTCCTGGAAACATTTCTGAATTTACTTCTTGCTCTTTCTTCAATATACAGCATAGACTGGGATTACTCCTTGCCCTCAAAGATATCTCTTAAATACAGATCTGCTCTTATTAACCCCTAAATCTATGATGTGGAATTGGGTAGTAAACAAAAGAGTTTCCAGTTTGTTCTACACCTGGGCCTTTACAAAATTTAGACCCCTTCATGATGAATTTGGAATATCTCCATGCTCTCATGCAAAGCCACTCAGTCTCCCAGAACGTTTCACATAATGTCCCCAGTTTCAAGAGATCTCTCTGTCTCCCTAGGTTGACTTAGACTAGGAAAAAAGTCATCTGACTTTTTTTCTTGGACTTCCCAATTAAGATTCTGTCTGGCATGCTTTCTAGATCTCTGGAAGAGATGGGGCAAGGCAGATGGGAGCTCAGCTATCCTTGCTAGTCAACTATCTTGGCTCTATTTGATGAATGTCATTTTATTTGACTTTTGTCATTTTTATCTTTTATCTTTTCCAATTACATGTAAAAACAATTTTAACATTTAAAATTTTTTTGAATTCCACATTATCTCTCTCCATTGAGAAGGCAAGTATTTTGATATAGCTCATAATATGTGCGATCTTTTGAAAACATATTTCCATATTAGTTGTGCTATGAAAGAAAATACAGACAAAAAAAAGAAAAAGTTTTTTTTTTTTTTTTTTTTTATGAAATGGATGTTTTGATCTACATTCAGACTCCATCAGTTCTTTCTCTAGAGGTGGATAGCATTTTTCATTAGTCCTTCAGAATTGTCTTAGATAATTATATTACTGAGAATATCTAAATCATTCACAGCTGATCATCATAAAACATTGCACTTGCTGCATACAATAACTCTCTGGTTCTGTTCATTCCATTTTGCATCAGTTCATGTAAGTCTTTCCAGGTCTTTCTGAGAGTATCTGCTTATAATTCTGATGGAAAACCTTACAATGCTATTCTAATAGAGCTTTTTGTTTCCTTTATGCTACATACTTTATACATCTCCCTCTTATGAGCTGTCTTCTCCCATTAGAGTATAAACTTGGAGGATTAGAAATGTCTTGTTTCTTTATACTTACATATATACATGTGTGTCTATGTGTATATATGTTTAGCATAGTAATTGAAATTTATTAAATACCTAGTAAGTAAGGCAGCTATATGGTATCTTGGATAGAGTGCTGTGTTTGAAATCAGAAAGACCTGGCTTCAGATCCTTGTGAATTAGTAAAGAGGAAATTGCTAGAAGTAGAGTTTTTGACCTTCAGATGTGTCATGACACACATTGCTTTGACGATGAAGTTTATGGCTGTCCCTCCCTTTGCAGAATAATGTTTTTAAATATATAAAATAAAATATTTAGATAACAAAGAAAATTCATTGTATTATAATTCACTTAACAGAATATTGAAATAGGAGAAAATGGTCATGAATTGTAGGTTGAAGATTTTTTTTTGTTAATATCAATGAATTTTATTATATTTGTCTAGCTCTAAAAAGAAAAGTTATTAGACATTATTTTGGCATCGTGAATACTTTTGACCATCTGGTGAAGTCCATAGACCTCTCCTCAATACATTGTTCTAAAAAACATAAACACATATAAAATGACATACATAGAATTATAAAGGAAATCAATTATATTGAAAGACAATTATCAATTCATAAAAACCAATTTGTAAATCCAAACTTAAGGACTTGCTGTAGAATAATATTTATGTGATGAAGAAAATCTGCATCTTATTCTTTAAAAAATGCAGATAAACATGGGAATTCACTCACTCTCAAATTCACTTAATGAGGCCATCTCAATTTCAGAGACCCTTATTAATTTTGTGATTTCATGCAAAAACTAGAGCCCTAGAGCTTCAATACATGCTACCCAATTTATAGTTCTTATATTTTATCACTAAAATGCAATTTTGATTACAGCATTAGTTTCTAAATATTCTAAATTAAAAGGAACTAAATAGGAATTAATTAGTAAGAAACACAATTGCTTTTTTAGTATTATCAATAGGTACATTTAAAAATAAGAGTCTTATAATGAATAGTATTGCATCTATTTTGTCCCAGTTTGGGTCTTAAATGCCCTAGTTTCATCCCAATTTCTGTGGTCCAATTTTAGATCACCTGGAATACCTAATATTCAAGGAAGATTTGAAAATAAACCCTGATATAAAACAAAGAAGCATTTAAAATGGGCAATACAACCATAAGGCAGTTAATACAAAACTGAAAATATTATTAGGTATAATTCACCAGAAGTTAAAATGTCATCAGGCATACATTTAGAACTGAAAGGAACCTTAGAAATCATGTCATTCAACTCCTTCCCTGCATTTTACATATGTTAAAACCAAGATCAAGGGAAACTAAATAATTTGCCTGAGATTATACAGTTAGAGCAGAGCTGGTTTTCAAACCTAGATACTCTGACTGCAAATCCACTGTTGTTTCCATGAGTTGTCTTTGTGGGAATTAAAAACTGATCACCATTTTCAGCATTTTTAATTATCCACAGCTCATTGTCAGTATGTAGGGGTATATAATATGTTTTATGAATGCAGTTTCATAGAATTAGGGTTGTCGAGTCTTACATAATATTGTCTTTGAACAGTCAGTTGTGAATAAAGACAAGATTTGGATGAAATTCAGTACAATTAAATAATGACTGGAGGAAGAACATAGTCTAACAATTGCTGAGGCTGGTGTCCAATGTTGTAACTGAAACCAATATAATTAGACAAGGCTAAATTGGATTATAAATACAACATCCAAGGTCAAAACCAATAGAGGAAGAATTATTCAAATTAATGAGCAATAAAGATTTTGCGGGGTGAATAGTTAGTACCAGAGCAAAGGGCTAAGAGATGAAGAACTTTGGAGTCCAAAACTATAAATCAAAATGAAGGCTTATACTAAACTGTTGCTAGTACATAGGAAAGATTGGCTATCTGCCTTCTTTTAAAGCCAACATTTACTCAATTCACTTCTTCAGGTAGAAATAGAGAGAGCAGTAATCATTTAAGTTTAGGAAGCCTGGTCAAAGGTCCAGATGTGCAATACAATGGGGAAAACAAAAAAATTAAAG
This sequence comes from Antechinus flavipes, assembly GCF_016432865.1. Classification (NCBI taxonomy): domain Eukaryota; kingdom Metazoa; phylum Chordata; class Mammalia; order Dasyuromorphia; family Dasyuridae; genus Antechinus; species Antechinus flavipes. The sequence goes on along the minus strand of NC_067400.1, from coordinate 284,892,855 downwards.
GGAAGGTGGTAAATTGAAAGGTCAAAAATGGGCCATGTGATATTGATGAATCAAGAAAAATTATCTGCAGAATGAAAATATATCTAAACATAGGAGGAAACTATCCAAACTTGAAAATAGACCACAAATATAATATAAATTATGCTTCAGAATTATGGAAAAAATCACTGGATTCTTGGAATGAGAAATCAAACATGTGGAAAGCATGATGCTAATTTTCCACTAGATACTACCTAAGATATACCTTCATTTGAGTTTAAATGCCCATTTTGGGAACTTTGAACAATAGATAAATATGTAAGAAACTTGAAGATGTTAAAGAGACCAACTATGCAGTGCAATATGCAAGAAAATCACGGACAACCTCAAATATTAGCATTGGAGGACTTTAGTGATCATTGGAGCATAATATTTAGGCCTAAGGATTTCTTTAGATATCATCAAGCCCAACCTCTCACTTTTCAAATGAAGAAATTGAAGCTCAGAAAAGATGTTAAATCCAGTCAAAGAATTGGGCTGATAGACATAAATAGTGTTAAGTATACATTGAAACAAACAGGTAATTTAGAAAGGGGTGAAAAACCTTTGTGGAAATAGAGTAAAGAGAATGAGGACCAACAATTCTACTTCTGATTTATATAAACAAAATGATAAAAGCTGACAAGTAGAAAGCCCTTTAAGATCTGCAAAGTGTTTTATATACCTTAGCATAATTAGTCTTAAAACAATCTTATAAAGGAGACACTTTTGTTATCCCCATTTTATAGATGAGGAAACTGAAAGTTAAGTGACTTATCCAAGGTCACACAGTAATTAAGATAGAATTTAAATCCAGATCTTCCCAATGCCAAATCCAGACAGAACTCAACTCACCATTCCACAGAAGTGATAATGACTTTCAAGTACAGGAAGATGTTTAAAATAGCAGGTAAAAAAACAATGACAACTTGCCGACTCTGAAAGTGGAAGTAGAAGGAGGTCTTTACTTGAATGCATGTTTTTAAAAGGATAAACAAATAGGTAGTTAAGTTTACTACTATCTGAAGGCAGCAAGTTAAAATAAATAACCTATAAGCCTGTTTCTAAGTCTATGATTCTCTTTTTGAGTGCTGACCTAGACTTAAAGTCACATAATTTCTTGCTCAATTATTTAATTAATTGGAAAATATGTTATTAACTTCTGTTTCATTAAATGACCAAATCTTATCATAGCTAGTAAAAAATGAGTTGGTTCCTTTTAACCAAGAGGGCGCATTCTAAAGAGAGGAAAAAGACAGACATGTATGCTAAAGAATTTACTGGTTAACCTAGAAATTTATTTCATATTTGTCGTACTATGTGACATTTTTACCAGTCATGAGTTCCATCTTGAGCTTAAGATTCCTTTTTTATTTTTTATTTAATTATTGGTTTACTTGGTGTGAAAATAAATAAATAAGCCCTATGTTATCTTTATATTTGAATTTATTTACAAAGAAAGCATAGTTTCTAGTTCCTTTTCTTTTTGTAAATTTCCATGATATAAAGAACAATGGTTCTTTGCTGACTCTCAGAGAGTATGGGTTCAATTCTGGCTCTACCTCACATTGCTTATTTGACCTTGGTAAAGTCAAAAGTCTCTTCCAGTTCTGAATCTATGATCCTATTATCTTTCCAAGTTTTATTAGAGGTCTTCAGAATAAGAAACTTTGACTATGTGAAAGCTAGGAATCTTTGTTATGTATCTGAAATCCAAAGAATTTATTTGTATTAATGAAATTCATATTGTCTCCTGAATTGCCAATCATTGTTGTAATTATAGGCTATACAGCTTAAAATCAGTTATAATTTTGGCCAAAGGAAATGATTATAAATTATAAATCAATAAATATGTTCTTATGTCCCAAATATTTAATCTAAAAACAGAATGATTAATTTAAAAAACATACATTTAAACTACATACTCCAAAAGCTCAGAATACAATGAAAAGATAAGAGGATAAAAATGAGCAGTTTTAATTATGTAAAATTTTAAAAGATTTGTACAGAACTGAAACCAATATAGTTAAAGTTGGAAGGAAAGCCATTATCTGAGAAAAATATTCTTTCTACAAGTTTCTCTGATTAAAATTTCTTAGCTAAGATATATAACAAACAGCTACAAATCTATAAGAAAAGGACTTATTTTTCAATAGATAAAGGGTCAAAGGATATGGATGAACAGTTCTATATGGAAGGAATTAATTCTATCAGCAAGTAAATGACAAAAATGCTCCAAATCACCAATAATCAGAGAAATGCAAATTCAAGCATCTCTGCCATTCCACATTAACCCTTTCAGTGAACCTTTTCAGTTCAGCAAATATAATCAAGAATAGATATGAAACTGTTGAAAGTTCTTTGGGGGAAAAAACTCATTTTAATGCATTTGTGAAGCAATGTGTTGCTCCAGTTATTTCAGAAAGCAATTTGAAACATCACCCCAAAAGTCATAAACTGTATATAACTTTTGACCCATAGATACCACTAAAGGAACTCTACATTAAAGGGATCAAACAAAGAGGAAAAGAAATCATATTTGCAAAATATTTATAGTAGCTCTTTTTCATTATAGCGACTCTCTCGAAACTAAGGGGATGACCATCAGTTGGAAATGGCTGAACAAATTATGATATATGAATGTAACGGAATATTATTGCAACATAAGAAATGGCAGAGGGGAGCATATCAGAGAAACCTGAAAATACTTGTATGAACTGATGCAGAGTGAAGTGAGCAGAACCTGAAGAACAATATATTCAGTAACAGCAACACTGTAAAGAAAAACTACTTTGAAAAATTTAAGAACTGTGGTCAGTGCAATGATCAGCTATGATTCCAAAGGACTGATGATGAAGCATGCTACCCACCTCCTGACAGAGAGGTGATGGAATCAAGATTTATACATGGTCAATGTGGGAATTTGTTTTTCTTGAATATATACTAATGTATGTCATAAGAGTTTTATTTTAATTGGGAGGGTGGATGGGCATAGTCTATCCCAAAAGAAAAGAAAAGAAATAGAATCACTGAAATAATTTTTAAACACACAGAAAATAACACAAAAAAGATCAGAAAGAATCACTGATAAGCAGGACAGCTTTGAAAATTACATGTTGAATATATTTACTATTTTAAAAAAATAAGTTGCACTTAATAGTGACCCAATATGTCATGTATAATCCTCTTGCTATTGTGTGTTATTGTGTTCTATTGTTGTGTTTTATTGTGTGTATATGAAAATTATCATTTTGTTTGGTGTTTGTGAAGTTCAGAATAAAAATAAAATCTAAAAATATGTAAATGTTAATGTCTGAAATAAGGCATTTTCTATTTCACAAATTTTAACCCCAGAAGTTTTTTATTTTCTCTATCAGGAATGAAAATAAATACAATCCTTGTTTCCTGTGTAATTTAAAACTAAAATATCAATACAAAGTATTTAAGATATTCAATATCTCTCTAGGCTTCATTTGCTCATTACTTGTTGATATTTTGTGAGTGAGAAAACTATTGACATGGGGCAAAGAGTTTCCAGTCTTCTTGTACTGACATAACTTAAAAATTCAAATTCCTATTTCTGCAAAGTATCACTACAGAGTAATTAAAAGCCTCACATTTGGGAAAAACTTCAGTGGAGTCTTGCTTTCAGTATTAACACAATAAAACATCCATTCTACATAAGAACATATCTGCCCATTTATTTGGGAATAATAAGAGAGTTCTACAGTTGGAATTTTCATTTGGCTAACTAATGGTGATATACTTTATAGTTAAAGATTACTGAAATATAATGGGGTAATGGGTTCCATGTATAGTCTATCCTGAGACTTAACTTTTTTGTTTCATGAACCTCTTTGAGAGTCTGATGAAGTTCTCTCAGAATAATATATTTTTTTAAATTCATAATGCCAAGGAAGGAAGGAAATGCTAAATTTTAGTTGGATGTTAGTGGGAAATAAAAATCTGTTTCTTTTCCCAAGTTCACAGATTCCCTGATATCTACTCTGTCCTACCTGGATAGTAAGCAGATTTAAACAGCAAAATTCCAACATATTTCTCTTCTCTTAATACCTCCTCATTGATCTGTACAACATGAGTTGGTTAATCTAGGTGAGTAAGTTAATCTCAAAAACCTACACAATGGATAGGATATTCATTTTTCAGGCTCTCAGAGGCCAAGTTTTCTAGATCAATCACATTCATCAGAAAAAGGAGGAAGTTCCAGTCAATACAGAGTCAGACACAGAACAATCAACTAAGGCTGACCACTTTTGTTCCCTTTGCTTTCCTTTCCTCTTAAAACAAAAACTCTTTGTGATCAAGTGGAACAAATACTGGAGGAAGACAAAATAATATCTATTCAAATCCTGGCTCTCACCATATGTGACCATGAACATGTCCCTACATCTCAGTAAACCTCCATTTTCTTATTTGTAATACAGAATTAATGTAAACTGTAGGTTTACTTCGAATGGAGTATTGTGAGGTTCTAAGCCTATAACAAGCTTTGCAAACTTTAAAGTACTCTATAAGTGTTATTTATTATGTTTACTTCACTAAAAACAAACATGTGAATCAGTTTGGTGAAAGAGTACGATGGAATACCAGACCAGCCTCCAATGTCTTCTTTTTAGCAAAGGACAAATCAGTCTCTTGCTTTGTTTGCACTGAAAGTTCCTTTTTATTCTTCCTTGAACTTATGTGGTAATTAACTCTGCTCCTTCAGAGTGGCATTGTCCAGTCATATTAATACCAGTACACTTAGCTAACGTGGTTAATTAATGCTTCATAGATGTGAAATCACCAGATGCTTACTGCCTTGCCTTTGAGTCCCTTAAATCTAATTTTTATCCTCTTTATCTGCTACTGACATTACTAACATTACTGACATTAGTAATGGTGTAAGTTTCATTTCCTATGAAAGCTTAAAGCCTTAATATTCACAAGAAAAAGGAAAGGAGAAAACTTTGAAATTGACTGAAACAAACATCTAAAATATATCATTAATAATTTCATAGAGCTATATATTTTCACATTAATTTTTTAAAGATTTCAATTTTACAGCTTTGCTTGTGGAAAGGTACATTGGTGCAAACAGCTTAGGAACTGACATTTTGCATCTAAAACATTCTGTATGTATGATTTGTTCAGCAAATTATTATTTGAATAAAAGTAAATCATTCAAGTTCCCCAAACATCAAATATAACCCTAGAAAAGATCCCATTAACAGAGGTGGTAGGATAGCTAAGCTAAATTGAAACCTTCCTTAAGAACTAGAATTTTTAACCTTTTTGGGTCATTGCATCCTCTGGGATCCATTTCAGGTGAAGTCTATAGACAACTTTTCAGGAAAAAAAAATGCTTTTAAATGCACAAAATAAATCATGTCAACAAGCATTTATTATGTGCTTACTATACTAGGTAATGTGTATAAAGTATAAAAGATTGCATTGCAAAGCAGTAATACTGAAATAAAAATATATTTTCCCCATGGTACCTAGTGATATTATACATACAGCTTTGGATTTGGAGATGGGAAGACAAATTTATTTTGGCCTCATACATTTGTTAACAGTATGAGTTTGGACAAGTCCCTTAACCTCTGTTAAATTCATTTTCTTCAACTATATAATAAGGAAATAATATCGGCTATCTTCTCGAGTTATTGTGATGATCACATGAGATATTTTTTAAAAGCACTTAGCACAGTGTCTAGCACATAATAGGTGCTATATAAATTACTAGTCTTTTCTATTCCCCCTTTGCATCTAATTTCATGAACTCCCTGAAATCTATCCTTGACTTCCTGGGAGTTTATGGACCTCTTGGTTAAGAATTCATGCATTAGAATGTAAATTCATGAATGCAGATTATTTCATCCTTTGTACCAAGTGCCTAGCATGGGCTTGGAACACTGTAAGTACTTCATAACTATTGAGAGATAAGTTAGTTGATAGATGACCATTGTGTGATTGTGTCCTCTCCATAGTTAGATAAACAAGTTCAGAAAAATTAAATGAGTAGTACATCACAAAGTTAATCAATAGAAAAGTTCCCTATAAGAAGTAAGAGTACACTGAGTTTCCATATACCATAGAATAAAGGATGGCAATATAAAAGGAAATCAAGAAATGCTATTATAGTAAGAATGTATTTCTATTTTCAAAAGTAATAATTCAACTAAGTATTCTAATAATAATTCAACAGTTCTCAAAGTAGAAACCACTAGGAGTTGTCAAGACCATTTCAGAGGATCCATGAGGTCAAAACTATTTTCATAAGAATACTAAGTTTTAACTTTGAATGTAGCAATTATCAATAGATAAAACCCCATTAACAAAACGTATAGTGGTCCTCAATAATTTTTATGAATGTAAAGGATCCTTAAACCAAAAGGTTTGAGAGCCACTGAGCTTATCAACACAGATTACTGCTGATCATACTTAATGCACTATATCTAGGTGGAGCTTCCTACTGAATGAGAAAGTCATGACCCCACTATAGCCTCACTCTGCGTTCTGCACTAAATGGTCAATTAATCAATGTTCATTCAGCAGCCAAGTATATAGCACTGTCCTTGGTGCTAAGCAAAGATTAAAAGGTAATAGTTCCTAACCCTGGTAGTCCCCTTATTGCTTTTGTTTGAATTATATGAAGATGTATTGTAAGCTAGTGTAGATTAGTTTCAGATTAATTCATCAAATGTTTATTAAATATCTGCTCTCCACAAGGTTCCATTTGGGGGTACTGGAGGTAAAAAGTGGGGGAGAACTTAATAGACTCAACCTTTGAGGAGGCATGGTCCTTATCGTAGTTCATTGACTAATTTGGTAAATTACTTTGCCTTTCTGAGATAGTTGTTTCGTCTGTAAAATAAGGATTAATTAACTATTAGCCTCAGAAATACTTCCCAGCAAGGTCTTTTCTTTCCCTTTTCCTATTTATATAGTCCCATTTAACAAATATAATCTTATTAAGTCCTACATAAATTGCCTATGTTTTTTATTTCTACAAAAATCTTCTCTTGCCATAGCAGGTACCAAAAGGAAGAAAGAATACCTAAGGTTTGTGGGTCCTTGACACTGTCAAAAGGGTGACAGTTGTATCACATGCCTGTGAAGCAAATTTAAAATACATTAAGTAAAAATGCATCTGATTAGTTTCCCCCAAAGGCCTCAGGACAATACCAAAGTCAAGCCTCAGTGTTACTAAGTGGAGTATCATGTTTATTTACTTTGATCACTAATCCTATGTTCTTCAGGACAAACAGTCACATTTGATACATACAAATTTATTTCAAAGCCTTAGAAGGCCTTACCAGAATATTTTCTTCCCTGAGCACCTATGCAATGTACTATTGAGCCTTCTCTCTTGGCAATTTTTCTGATATTGGCATATGGCGAGGTTTGGTTTGTCACTATGATGTAGGTGTAATAATAGGCTAGAATATATTCTTCACTGGTGACTCACAGGAAAGCTTCTGGCTGCTACACTGGGAATAATCAACATCTGGAATTTTGTTGAATGATTCCTTTTCTTTGTACCTAATATAATGAGTACAACATTTTCCTCTAGATCATTAAGGTATATATTGTAACAGGACATGATTTGGTGTAGTCTTTTTGTCAAAAGTCATCAAACAGAATGAAATGGTGTGTGGCTGTAAAAATCAGAGATGGGAGGTAGTGAAACTACCAATGAATGATTATAGGATGAATTTTTTTCCCATTCTTTTGCCCAAAATAGTAACGTTTTCCCCCTTTCCTATGAGAAAATATAGAATTACATGTGTGTATATATATATATGTATGTTGTGTATATGTGTATATGATATATGTAAGACATAGTTTTATCTAATAATAAAAACAATTCTAGAGAAGTTATGTGAAGTTATGAATAAACCATTTTGCCCTCAAAACCAAAATGAAACTTGGTTCACTCTTCTTTCCAATTATCTGCTAAACATAATTTGATGGGTGGGGAAATATTAAGTGTGGATTTCTCTCTGCACTGGAACATTCTGTTTTCTCTCTTGTTAACAAATAAACACAAAGTTACACACTAAGAACTCAGAATTGTAATATTGCCATAACACTTAAAAACCATGGGGTTAAATACAAGTGAGGACTTTATAATAGGAAACTTATAATAGTAAGCATTGTGGACCCACTGTAAAGATTATCTCTAACTTATCAAAACTCTGTAAAATTTCTAGGATTTAATCCTTTTAAACTTTTTAATGATCACCTTAATATGTACATCCTTGGCAAAATTATTTTATTCTGTTTATTTTATTTTAAAAGGCTTAAGTTAAGAACTTAAATATTCTGAAGGTGAAATTGTAATTAGTTACATGAAACATAGTGGTACCTAACATCTTAGAGATAAACACCTTCCTTCACAATACAAAAGACATAATTTGCTTTTTATATCATATTATTATCCTATTTGCTGAAGTTACGACTGCATACGCATATTAATAAGAACTTTTACTTGCATTTAATGATATATAACTCATGTATGCCAAGCTTATATAAAAACCATGCATTAAAAAATAAGGAATACAGAGTGTTAACATGTGGGAAGAAAATTTTTTCTCTATTCTGGTGAGCAAAGTAATAATGTCATTGTTTCGCAGAGAGGATAACTGATTATGATCTTGTGTGGGAGTAGCTAAGCAGTGGGTGGCAATTTCTTTGCATACTTACTTTGCTGAAAAGGAAAAAGTTCTTAAGAGGAAAAAACTATATAATCTGCTTTCTTATTCAGTGTACTGGGAAGTGTGTTGCATAATTTGGAAAAGAATTTCATGGAAAATGATGGAGGAAATGAGTAGGCAAAGAAAAAATTTTTCATCTTTAAGATAAAGTAATGGAAAATAATTCCTACTGCTGACTATTTTATTACAATGGCTTACCTTTTAAGAATGATGATTTTCTTCAAATAAAGAAAAATGGACATGTAATTCATCCACAGATAGTAAAACTATATAGAAATGTTTAATCCAATGCAGTAGTTCGATACTTATGCAGGATAAAGCTTAATAGTAGATAGCTAGGGGCAAAAAGACCAAAAAATTGAATTGTCTTTTCCTTCAAGTAGCTTGCATTCTGCTGGGTGGATGATGGGTATACCACATGCACTTAGAGTACTCAAATATTCAAATACATGTAGGATCTCATGAAAAAATCCATCCAATATTTAGCATGTCACACCATATCTACCTACCTTGATATACATGAACATATGTAAGAAAATAAACAAATCAGTTTTAATATGAAGAAAATGTGAAGATGAGAAAGGTCCTCTGTAGGAAACACCTGAGTTCTCTCTTAAAAGAAATAGTTAAACTTTGTGCCATAAACTTCTCAAGTTGTGTTTTAGAATTTGGAATTGCAGATAAAGGAACATTTATAAGTAATATTGATATACTTTTTACTCACTCAGCATACATAGTATGGTAAGTATAATATTGACAAGATAAACAAATGTCTGTTATACATGTGTTACTAAAATTGTTCATTATTCTTAATACTGGTCTGGGCTTGAATTCAAGAAGAACTCAAAAATATTACTTGCTCTTTCTGAAGGGAAATTGTACATAAATGAGTCTCTTGATTCTCATGGTTCTCATGCTGCCAATTTAACTAGTTAGGATGCTATGATGCTTTATGGCAAGAAATAGTATACTGTTATAAACACTTTATAATAATACATAGTACCATATAATAATATACAAGCAAAAGTAGCTTGGTGACTATTTAATTTAGGATTCTATGAAATAAAAGAGAGAAAGATAGCTGATGACAGAAGGGACAACTTGTGCATAAGCATGGAGGATGACTTGGTACAGAGAATAGCTCAATGTCCAGTTTAGCTGGAATTGAAGATATATAAAGGTAACATGAGATAATATGGGATAAAACTACCCAGATAGGTTGTAGCTAAATTTTAAAGCACTTTAAAAAGCTAAGATGAAGATTCTGTATAAAATGCTAGAGTAAACTATTGAAGTTAACCATGTGTTTGTGCACATGTGCATGTGCATGCACATATATGCATGTGTATGTGTGTGTGCTATGTATATGTGTTAGAACAAGAAAAGAATGGTCAAGATTGATATTTTGACAATTGTGTAGTGGATGGATGAGTAAAGAAAAGACAAAGATTACTAAAATAATATTACTCATGGAGAAAGGAGTATATAATTTAAAACTTGCAACAAAAGTTTCAAGGAGTAACATTCAAAGCATTAAAGTAAAGCTTGTTGAAATTTTGGAAGAATTGTTTTATCACCAAATGGAAAAGAGTTGCCAACAATAAATATATAAGTATAAAAGAAAATTACTAAGAGAAAGCAGAACTGTAATTGAAATTCTAACAATGTTTCCAAAGATCACATAATCAAATGTGCTGTCTTACTTTGGGACAGAGGTATGTGAACTCCATTATCAGATGAAGTATCTTGGTAGAATGTTTTTGCTTAACTTTTTCATTGTTACAAGGTTGGATTCTTTTAATAAAGGAAGGGAGCTGAGTTTTTTTCAAAGATGAGCTCAAGATGGTCCCATAATTTCATCGGTATAGGAAACTTCTTTCAGTGTTAACAGAAGTTAGCACCTTTCTGCAACATAATCTTTGAGGATTTCCTGAGACATGAAGAGGTTAAAGGTTTGCCTAAGGTCACACATTCAGTGTGTGTCATTAAATTAGAATTTGAACCTAGGACTTCCTGACTCTAAGACTATCCTTACTATACAAAGAAGCATTACTAAAGATGATATGAGAGTAATTAAATGAATTTTCTATGAAATGTAAAAGCCTACCCAAGTTATTGAAGATATATGTTTTTTTTTCTGGAATAATTCAAGGATGTCCCTAGTTATAAATTCAAAAGAATTTCTGTTTGAATTGTGTTGTGTTAAAAAAAAGACATCTCTGGATAATAAAAGGGTACCTCTCTTTATATAAAATTATTATATATGTAAAAAACTTTAAGCCAAATTTCTTTATAATACTCTTATTTCCCTATCAAATTTCTTTATAGAAATTGTAGTTCTACAAAAAAAAATTGGCATCTAAAAATAAAATTATACTTAAGAATGCAAAATCTCATTTGTTAGAAATATTTTAATATACTATTAGTAATAAATAATTAATATGTACAATGGATGGAGAACTGGCTTTAAAGACAGGAAGATCTGAATATAAGCCCTATCTGTGACCAGTATTAGCTGTTTGACCCAGGACAAGTTAATTCCCTAAGATTCTTTAGTGAAGAAAATTTCCTTCTATGAGAACTGTCAGTGTCAATGATACCACAGGTCCAGTCCTTAAAAAGGATGTTTCAAGAATATCAGAAAATGTAATTCCTGAGCATGAGTTATTTTAATTTTGCCATCCAATTTAAAGTTCAAATTAAAATAAAACTTTTAATTGAAACACAATGTCATAGATTTAAAGTCAGGCTTCTATTATTCCCCCTATATTTTGAAAAGTTACCATGAAATATGGTTACTGAAACCATGCTCCTTACTTTTTAATTTTAGATGAATTTTCCTTCATATCCATCTCCTCTCACCATATGATTTAGTGCATTTAATCTGAGATAACATAATATAAGATAACGTCACATGGGTAGAAAACTGGTGTAAAATAAGGTAAATAATCTCTGAATTAAAACTTGAAGGACTCAAAGTACTTGGATATTTCCCTCCTTTAATTCACAAACTATTATTGTGTCAACTTTGTGGCAAACAGCTCAGCAGCATTTCAATTAATTATAATTTCATAGCCTTTCAATTGAGTTTAAATTACTTACAGCCATCCCTGAAAAGGGCTGTTACTATATGTATTCAGTTCAATTCAATAAACATTTATCCAGCACTTATTATGTTCCAGGCATTATGATAAGCACTGTATATGTTTTGTCACTGTATGAAAATTCCTTATTTTGGGATGGACTTGAATAGTTAATTGAGCAATAATCTTTGTTACAATATATCCTACAAGTGGTTTTGTAAAACTCTATTTGAAAACCTCTAGCGAGAGCAGTTTCTTATCTCCCATATCATCCTGCTTCATTTTTGCACTGTTCTAATTTTAAGAAACTTTTTCTTCATGGGACTGAGCAAAGTAAATATAATCCCTCATTTACATGACAGCTGCAAATAATTGAGGACAGCTATTACATCCCAGTCTGAGTTTAGTCTACTCAGATATAAGCATCATCCCTTCCCTCCCCACTATTTCCTTCATCTCATCCCTGTACAATTTGATTGTGAAATTCTTCACTGACCTAATTGTCTTTCTCTAAATGTTCCTTAATTCATCCATGCCCTTCCAAAAGTGTGATATCAGAACTGTATGCCATATTCTATGTGGGCTTTGGTCACAAAATATACTTGTCACTGGCAAAATTTTGAAAGCAATAATTTTTGTAGATTAAATGATTGCACCAAAACTTTCCCCACACTTTTTGAGGTGCAATTTTAAAGATTCTCTCCAATTTAAATGCCACAAGACATCACAAAACTTTTAAGTGATATAGAATTTTTAACTCAATATTTGTTTCTTTTCCCCAGGACTGCACAGTATATGAAACAGAGAATAAAATTCTCCATGTGGTAAGTATACTTATAATTCTTCTTTAGATCATATTTCATTTATTATTACAATAAGTAGGTTTAAGACTGCAAACTCTACAAATGACATGTTGCCCCAAAATCAAAGGACAAGATTCATAAATTGTATTTCTTATGATGATAGCTACAAAGGATTAACACATACTGTTATCATTCTACATTGTAACTTGGAGCAAATGCTCTTCCACTGTCACCTAAATTCACTCAAAGTATATTCATTTTTCCTTCTATTTCATTCACCAGCCCCCAGGACTTTTTAAATTACAGAAAGTATATTACAAAGGTCTAATATAAATATCTAATTGACAACAAAAAGAGAATTAAAATACCCAATTTAGATATATAATCTAAAGTTTCCTCTATTACATGTAATGAAAAGTTGTTTGTCAGATTGTATAAATCAAAAGAAGAAAGATGCTCAATGATTCCCTACAATTGTTTTCACTTGAAGAGCTGGGAATAGGTAACATTGACAATTTTCCATTAGCCAAATTCTCTTACTTTGTCCTGATAACATAAATGCTCCCTCCAGTAAGATGATAGGCCAGGCTTATTTTCTTCAATTGTCCATATAAACATAGGTTTCTTATTTTAAGTGCCTTCTAGGTCTTTTTACTTAAGAATTGCCATGAAATAACATTTCAAAACTACATATTTTTCATCTTACTAGATCACAGTAATTTTTCCCACTTTTGTTTGTTTGCTATAAGAGAATTTTATAGTATTTTCACCCTTCTTTACTAAGGTAATTGCAACTATTTGGGAATGGTACTCAGTAGACCCAACATAGCCATAAATGTGCAAAAGTGCACTGCATATAAAGAGATCACCATCTTCATACTTACAGGAATATGTTGGCTCCAACATGAAATTTCAATCTAGTTTTTTTTATCTGTTTTATTTTTCAAATAAAGTGTATAAAATTTTTGCACAATCTCACATATATTTTGTTGTTTGATGCATACCACAATAATTGAAAGCAAGTAAGAGAGGTTGGGAAAGAGAATAAGGAATTCTGATATTAGTACTTCCTTTGACGCTGATTTTCTCAATAGAAAACAAAGGTGGACAATCACTTAAATTTTATTTCTGAATTTTTCTATCCAGAAGATAGAATTAATAATAGTTACTTAGTTCATGTCACTCACAAAACTGAGATAAAGCTGCAAAGCCTCACTAAGATCCAAGGATCTACTAAGGTCATAAGTCTTGACCTGGAACAAAACTTGGAGGCCTTTTAGTCCAACCTCCTCCTTTTGCTATTAAGAAATGGCTGTTAAGAGACTTTGTACAAGATTACACAAGATATGTGCCTTCATGGAATTATTGGGACAAAAAATATAGGAATATTACTTTTATTCATAATTTTTAAAAAATATTTCAATAAACATATCTGCATAATTGAAATTACACAGTATCTAAACACTCTATATGCCACCCTTCTTTCTATAATTATTTCCCCTACTGCTGTCAGAGGGGGTAAAATGCAATTATTATTCCCTACATAAGGCATTTGAGTAGGCCAATTATATTATCTTTGCTTTATTAATACAGAGGGAAGTTAAAGTGGACTTTCATCCCATTCTTTTGCTTGATCATTGTAATTAATCTAGAACTGGATGCTACCGATTCTCAGACATGCTCTTTCAAATCTGAGATCAACTGAAATACATACTATTCTATCATATATGCTACACCTGAATATGATGGATACTTCAACAATCTGTGATTTCACCAATGCAGATCCAGGAGATAGAGTGCATTTGTGATATGACTGAAGGTTCTTGAGATGTTCCTGTAGCTGACAAATTTAACACCTCATAACTACCTGGTTGATAAGCTTCTGATCGAATTTTCTTAGACAGGTCCTTAAAAGATAAATATACAGTACATCCTAGCACACAGTGTGACTAAGTTATATGACAACTAAGTAAACATTATTTTTTAAATGGGTAATAATACTTGTTCTACATTCTTACATTGCTAGTTCTACAATTTATTCATCTTTCCCTTCTTGCAATGCACATTTGATAAAACTAAGTAGTCCCCAAACTCAACATATTATCTCCCCCACCTTCTTATATGTCATTCCCTATGGCAGGAATGATTGTCTCCATTTCTACTTTTTGGAATCCTTATCTTCTTTCAGAGCTGAGCAGGAGGCTAACCTCTCCAAAGAGCTTTCCAAGGTATCCTGAGATTACCTTATCCTAATGGATAAGATGGATAGCTGGAAATGTTGGGGATTAATTTAGAATTGATTACCTCTAAATCTTATAATGTGAATTTAGTATATTAGCAAGACTAAACAAATACACTATCTATTTAATCCAGCTTAGTGTCAGTTAATTTTAGCAAGTTCAGATAATGACATGATTTCATTGTCCATGAATGATCATGTAATAGTCTATTGTAATTCGACTCCTCCTTTGCTGCTTTGGTTTTTAAAGGCTATTTAATGAGGCAAAACAATATTAAAAAGACTTTTATTTTCACAGCACAAATCATTTACAAGACTTAAGAGAATTCTTCTTTACTATGTTATGCTCTTAATTGTAGTTTTGACCCTCTATCCACACACAGGTTTGGGTTCACTGAAGAACTAGAGCAGTGTATTTATTTCAGCAATTTACTTCATTCTCAAAGCATACAGATTTCTGCCTAAACAAACATTGGAAAAGATGCTTTTGTTTCTATTGCTCAATAAAGATTCTGAATGGAGAACTGGGAGAAATAGATAAGACTTTATCCCTCATCAATTCACCAAAGAGCCATTCACATCTCTCTTCTAGTGATATTAGTAATGGAATCTGGCAAGATACTGAAATTCAAAGAAGTTCCAGCTCCTCAAAAATAATTAACTTTAGTCACTCTAATTGTAAAATATTTCATATGATGGGAATATCTGTAGTAGATTAATATATGCAAAATAATGCTAGATATTCAAACATGAACAAAAGAAGCATAAACAACTCATAAAAAGGAAATCTTTGGGAACACAGAAACATATGGTATTTTATTCTGTAGAAAATTTTTATTCTAGCACAGTTTTGTTGTTTTTACACTTTTTTTTGGAATAAACATTTCACTGTCATATGGCAGATTTGAAGGAATCTTTTTCATTTAAGTAGTCCTTGCACACTGCAAGAAACAGAAGAAATGTAAGAATCAATTTCTGTCCTCTTGGAGTTAACAAAATATAATCCTTTTGCAGAAAAAACAAGGCCCATTTTTGTTTCAAAGTGAGAGAGAAAATGAGTACGGTGGTTTAAATTTAATCCAATATGTGAAACAAATATGATTTCCTACAACTTAAATGAATTGATAAATTAAAAATTATACAAAATGGAACATATTTGCACAGTTCAAATTTCTCATTTTCTTATTGTGTTTTTATATATTAATAAAGTAATTGATTTTGCATTATTAATATTCTAAAAATACTCTGAATAGTTTTTTATGCTATTTCCATTCAGTATTTTAATTATTTTATTAATATCAATCCTGATAATGATAACTTTGTTGTCCTTTTTTAATTTAGAAAACAAAGAAGATTGAAGTTTGTGTATTTGGCTTAGAATGAAATATGAATACTTGGAACATTTAATATTTTAATTGATAAGTACCATATTATGAAAGTCCATTACTCATTCTGATTAATGTACAAAGATGAAAAACTTCATCCATCTTGTATCTTTGACCTAGTAATTTCAGTGGTCAATGAGTTATATTCTGGCTAGATCAGAGATGGAGATGGGAAAGAAGATTTAGAGAAAATAATTTTTTCCTCAAAAAATTTGTTAAAATGAGAAGGAAACTCAAAGATTTAATCCAACTGCTATTTTGGTTAAATCATAAAGCCTATCTATATCATCCCTAATGAGTATGAAGACTTCTACTGCTAAATTTATCATTAACCCCACAGAGGCAGTCCATTAGATTTTTGGACAACTCTAATTGTTAGTTCAAACATTTTTTCCAGTAATTCAATATATGGCTCTCTGTAATTTTTCCCTCCCTAGTCCTATTTCTGCCTCTAGGGCCAAAGAGAACACTTTCTTTTCCCTTGAGAGCCTGTCTATAGCTTAGCATCCTCTAAGGGACATCATGTACTTCATGGGCAAGGCAATGATATCTGGTCTCTTGATTGACTAATCAAGCAAAGTCTTCCTTCTCCTGACTCTTGTGTGCCAGTTGCCTAGCTTGGGGGAAAAAAAAAGATCTGATGCACATTGCCCAGAACTAGGAAGTGACAGTACAGTATTCTCACTCCCACAATTTAGCTGCACTGCATTTTTTGCTGTGCTAATAGTCTTTGTTTGGACAGGTTTCTCCAAATTTGTGTTTGGAAGAAAAAATAATAATAATTAAGATAGAACATTTCAGAAATAAAAGATGCCTTAGATGGAGTCTAAGTCAGTGGTCTCAAATTCAAGTAGAAATGGGCATACTAATTCATATATAAGGGATCCTCCGGGTTGTATATGAATTTAATTTTTAAATGAATTGTTATCTATGTTTTATTATATTTTCATTTATTTTGTTAAGTATTGCCAGTTATAGTTTAATCTGCTTAGGGTTATATTAGGGAGTATTGTACAGTGTATTTGAGACCTCTGATCTAGGTCAGTCGCTATGTGAAGTGTAAATGCTGTGCAACATATCTAACAAGTATTCATACAACCTCCACTGTGACAGAAAATCATCTCCTTAGACAGTCTACACTCCTTTTGGATGGCACTAATTGTTAGTTCATACTGACTAGAAATATATCTCTACAACTTTTATTCAGTTACAGCTGGTTTCACAATTGACGGAAGGGGAACAAGGAAAGGGGGAAATGCTTGTTCATCTTCAACATTACAATATCTCAAATGTTTGCAATCACATTTTCCTTAAACATCCTTATATATCATATTCCCCTATCTTTATGTATCATTATTATATACAAATCTGTTTTTCCCCTCTAGGCATTAGCTCAGTTCTTTCAGCTAATCTTCCAGAGATATTGCTCTCAACTTCCTCAGTATCTTGGGCCTTATTCTCTGGACCAGCAATTCTTAACAGTTTTGTGTGTCATGTACCCTTTTGATAGTATAATGAAGTCTGTGAATTCCCTTCTCAGAATAATTCAATAAATAAATACATAGGATCATAAAAGGAACTGATTATATTGAAATAGTTATACAAATATATAAAAAACCATGAATGATAGATTAAGAAGTTTTGCTCTAAACTAACCCATTTTGTCAGTGTTCTTATCCATTACTGGATAAAAGATTGCAAATGTACTCTATGGAAACTATCATTTCCCTCAGTCTGGAAAATCCATTATTACTTTGATATGAGTACTTATTCCACTGATACAGATTGTAACCTCTTTCTGTATTAGTAGACACACTTTATGAGTCATGATCAAGTTGTGGGTACATTTTTTATTTTTAAATTTTCATTTGGGACCAGTCTTCTACTAATTAACCTCCCCATACCAATAGAAGGCAATATTTAAACAACAGAAGTATAATTTATTGTGGAACTTTTATCTCTTAGTAGGATCTGTCAAAGCCTGCATTCTGTTGTTGTAACTCTTTTGAACCTAAGGTGGCATATTCTGGAATTGAGAAATCAGAGTATATCTTTAGGTGATGGTACATATAATTATATGTACATGAGTTCACTAAAAGTCCCTGCAAGTATCCTGAAGAATTTTGTAAATAGAAGAGAGATTCATGCTCATTCGTAGAATACCACTTTGTTAATAAATCAGGATATATTGATCTTGGAAATGTAGCATAGAAGAATAATGAGCTGGGTTGATTGTGAATTAAATAAAATTGAATTGGTTTATCTTATTAAACTTCAGTTTTAATACCAACCTACTTGATTTTATGAAATCTTTCTGTCTTACTACAAATGGTTTCATGGTGATGTTATAGGTGTATATCTGCAAATCACAGAAAATTATGATCTTGAAAGAATAAAAATTGTCATAGATCTCAAAGAGAATGGAAAGCTGCATGGAACATGTAAGATATTGTCAGCATATTAATAGCAATGAATTCTTGTGTGAACCATTTAATGATCACAACAAAAGATGACAGGTGGATAACCTGAATGCTGCCCTAGTATCCATACCTGTTAAATGTCTTAGAGAAAGATCTCTGGCACCTGTGATGATTAGTTTTTAGGAAATTTGTGGAAAAACATGAATATGAATCATCCAAGATAAGAAGATTTTAACCAGTGGCGTTGTGCACTATGGAGGAAATATCCATGCAGATAAAAGCCGTAAATAATTAAAGTGAGTTAGATATAAGAAGTGACATAAAAGACATTTTAAAAAATATACATGAGCGGAAAAAAATGAAAGTCAGCCATGTAATAAGAATGAAAGGTATGAGATAAACAGGACAAGTAGTATACTGATATTAATCTATCAGTCACTGAACAAGCACTTATTAAGCATCTGGGATATGCCAGGTACTCTGTATTGTGAGAAAGAGCTGCTTTGAGTTGATAGAATGAAGGAACATTGTTTAATTTCAAATGATGCTCATAGAAATTTAAAGTTGAAAGAGATGTCCAGAACTCTCCTAGTTTTTTTTTCTTTTTCTCTAGAAAAACAACTTCATTTCTCATTGGGGTACAATAAAGGTAGAAGCTGTATTGGCTAGCTCAGTCTCTCTAGTATCAATGAGTTGAAAAATGATTTTGAGGTTCGATTATCTCAGATTTTTTGTTGAATTTATTATTAATTAGGAAGAAAGTTTAATCTAAAAGATCTGATTAAAATCTTATTTTTTAAAAAATATATATTTATGCTGCTTTCAGATACTGATAAGACAAACTGCTAATAAAATGTTCCCAATTCAAAATCTTGATTTATCTCAAAGACTTAATTTTAGATTAAATTGAATTTCATTTCTAATCCTGTGTAAGGTGACTAGACATTTTAGGCTTCATTATCACCTAATGCTATATCACTCCAAAAGCTTTGAATTTTAATATTCTATTCCAGACTGGCAACTTGCTGTCCTTCGCCTTCTTCTGCTCCCTCATTCCCAGTGAACTTACTTGATATTTTATATTTATGTCCTCTGATTCACTCAGCTCCTCCACATTCTTTCAATCTCACCCTACATTCTGACTTCATGTGATGCCATACCTGGACTAAGCATCAATGAGATTAATCCTTCTAAAGTCTATTGAGGTTACTATTCTTCTAATTTTATCCTGGGTAAACTCTAGAATCAATTTTGGCTTAAAAAACAAAAACAAAGCCAAAAACATTTTCATGTCTTTGAAGACATAAACCAAGTCATACATGAATATTATCTTGTCCAAACTAAACAAACCCAAGTCCATTTTTTCTTTGATATTTTTCTCTGAAATATCTTTGTTACTCTTCCCTTGAACTACTATTTTCATGGCCTTTTATGACTAAAGTTAGTCATGACTCACTAATGATAATATGACTAAAGTAGATTATAATGGAAGCAATATTTTCAGGCCCTGGTAGTTCATTATATTTTTATGGTGTCTATAATGCCACTATTTTGTTTCACACCAATGGCAATGTATTATCAACTCATGTTCTGCTTACAATTATATACACAGGAATCTTTTAGGTTAACTATGTCAGGAACCTTTTAGGTTAACTATGTCCCCTTCGAGCTTTAAGTCTAATTAGTATCATTCATTAATAGTATAGAGGTAAAGGTTTACACAGCCCAAACTGAATTTATTTTTATCTAAAAGAGGTAGGTGTCACAGTGCTTTTATTCCTTATGTCCCCATATCCTCTCATTCACTATCACTTTAATTTTTTCTTTAAAATCCCATTTTACCTTAGCCTGAGAAGTCATGATGCTTCTCACCTTTAGAATGAACAAGATAAAGAGAGATAACATAAATTAGAAATCATTTTTAAAGCAAAGTTCTTATTATCTGTTAACCAATAATTTTGAGGATAGATAGGTAGTGCTGGACCTGTAGTCAGGAAGACTCCTCTTCCTGAGTTCAAATCAGGCCTCAGATTCTCACTAGTTATGTAACTTTGGACAAGTCACTTTACCCTGTTTGTCTCAGTTTCCTCATTTGTAAAATGAGCCAGAGAAGGAAATGGAAAACCATTACAGTATCTTTTCCAAGAAAACTCCAAATAGAGTCACAGTCAAACACTACTGAAACCACTGAACAAATAATACTAATTAGTATCATATAATGACTGTGAAATATTTAAGCTAAATTGATCACAAAGGAATATTAAAACTGCTCCAATAGTCATCTTCTATCTTTGATCAGTTTCTTAGTCATCTTTAGAAACTACAGTTTGACAATTGATGTTTCCTAGTAAAAGGCCTTATGCCATTCTTCTTTTGAATACCATGTCGGGTTCCAAAACAGCATTCTCCATTTATATTCTTCCTTCAACTTAGATCTCAGTGCATTAATGTGCTAGGATCGAGAGATTACTTTCACCTACAAGGAACCAATAGTCCAGAGGTGCCAACTTACTTGGTTTTACTGTACTTTTCACTGCAAAGTCTTTTCAAAATACCATCATCCCCTTCTAGTCATTCTTGAATTGAAATGCCCTACCTTGACTATAGAATTACCAGTACTAAATCAATAAACAAGCATTTATTAAACACCTACTCTGAGCAAGGCAATATGCTAAATGCTGAAGATACAAAAATGTCAGTACATGAATTGCTGCCCTCAAAGAGCTCAAGTTCTGCAGATGTAAACACGCATACATTTACATAGATGCATATCTATATGTGTATATAAATACACATACATACACATACACGCACACACACATATATATGTTTGTACATCTCTATAAAATATATAAAAAATAAAGACAAAGTAATTTAGCCAGAGGTTAGGAAGGGGGTGGCATTAGCAGCCTGAAGAATATGAATAGTATTTAACCAGAATCTTAAAGCACCTAGAAATCCTAAGAGGTAGAGGTAAAGAAGGAATATAATCTTGGCATGAGTGTAATTCTAGATGTTCTAAGTATTAAGAGGCCCTATTATAATTATACTCTGTGTGTCACCTGAAGAGTATAATCACTTATGTATAATGTAGATTTAGTAGTTTTTAAAATAAAATAAAATTTACCAAAAAATTAGAATTTCTTTAAATTAGTGGGTTTGACTTCAATTTCTACATTACTTTTTTCCTTTTCATTAAAAACCATTTAATTAATGAACCAATCAAATTACATTTATTATTACATATCAATATTATTATTATTTGTTAAGCTCATTTGAAACAGCTTATAAATTTGTTGTAAGGATCAAATTATATATATATATAGAGAGAGAGAGAGAGAGAGAGAGAGAGAGAGAGAGAGAGAGAGTGTATGTGTATGTGTGTATATACATATACATATATATGTGCAAAATACTCTGTAAACCTTCAAATGCTATGTAAATGTAAGCCATCTATTGATTACATGTCATAGGTCCTTAGGGTATGCAATATCACCTTTTCTGTATGTAGAATTTGATAGTATCTGGATGGTCAGCCCCTATCTCTAAAGCTGGATTTATTGAAGAATCAAAAGAGGCTTTTTTATAAGGTGGCTATAAAACAATTACATTAATAACAAAATAGCTATGATTTATATAGAACTTAAGGATGTTAAAGGCACTCTGCGAAGAACTTTACAATTATTATCTCATGTAATCTTACAACTTATTTGTCCATAATATTGTTTATGGGATTGTATGTACATGTGCATTCTTTGTGCATCCATGTAAGTATAAATTACATGTTATACTTCATAGAGAGATACAAACATAGCTATGTTTCTAATTTTAAATAATGTAGTCCCTGGACTAAAGAGTTTCCAGTCTAATAGGATATAAAATAATAAAATAGGTATAAAATAATACTGATACAAACTAGAATGTAATAAAGCTAAAGGAGAGATGCACAAAATTTGATGAATTAAAATGTTTGGAATATGTTTTTTTTGGTACACTCAACATTTTCTTCTTTAGCTTTTCTTATCTATCTAAATAGACATGATTACATGTAAATATCTACATGCCCCCTTCCAAAGTTCATGCATTCACAGGCACCTAATTTATTTTCTGTCATTTCATTCATCAACTATAAAACATCCTCTCAAGAGAATAAACACTTACATAAACAATATAAATGCTATAGTATTTTTCATTATAGCCTTAACTTTTTTCTCTAAATCTCTTTCTCAACAGTCAGGAAATAGTCAAAGATTAGCTTTTTTTTTTAACTTGAACTAGCTAGGAATCTGCCATTATCATTGTGGCGTCATGAGCCTGGATCATTTTTACCCTGACTTGCTTGTCTAGAATGTTTTTAAGTGTTTATTATTTTGCAATCTTAAAAGCAAAAAGAACTCTCTCACCTTCAGACTTAGTGTTCCTGGCTCCATTGTTTTATTTTTTTAAATGTCTTACCTTTCATAATTTTTTTTTTATGTTTCTATCCATGGTCCCTTGTTTTGTTGCCCCTTACTTTCCCAACTTTCATAGTTGGAGGTATAGATACCCATGTCTCTTCCAGGAAGGAAATCTATCTGCATATATACTTTCATCTTTTATTTTGAGACTTCATAATTATTTTATTGGATTCCTCTAATATATTTTAAATGTATTTGTGGAGTCCTTTGACATGGAGAATATTCTTAACTACTTCCTATCCTTTCCTTGCTATTTAGAATCTTACTGGAATCTGCATAAACATATTGACCAATGAGTTTAACATATTCACCAAAATACCTTTACAGAGATATAATTTGCTTATTATCTGACACACATAATTTCCTTTGGTTGTCTTAAAATGAAAGAATAATTTTAGGTACCAAAATGAATTCATTGTGATACTATATTGAGCAAATTCCCTTAATCGGGCTAACAAGATGTGAATAAGGCATAAGTTTAGGTGGGATAAATATGGAAGTCATAGCAGTTGAGTTGGAAGTTGTCACTAGTGAAGGATGGCATGGAAAGAAAGATTGTGAGTTAAAGATTTAATTGATTAAATACAGAAGGGGAGTGAACTGGAGGTTAGTAAACATCTGGGTTTGAGAATATAATTAAATAAAAGTATCAGAGGTGACAGAGAGAGAACTTTAAAATATTAGTGTTTAAAGGGAGCATGCTGATTCATTCTCCTAGTCCTATGTGTTGGGAGTTGTGAGGAAAAGGAGTAGCCAATATTGAAGAAGGTGACAAGGATGTGCTGCCTTCAGAAAAAAAGTCATATTTCAATAAGCACTAGAAAAAGAAATGGTTATAAGAAGAATTATAGGATCTAGTAAAACTGCTTTTTGGGGTAGCAAAAAAATGGAAATAAAATATGGACATATTAATTGGAGAATAGTTGAACAAATGTTATTTGAATTTAATAAATGCTATTACATAACCAAAGGAAAGAAAAGAAAACAACAGCAAATAGGGGGGATTTAGAGATACTAGGAAGACACATTGTACTAATATGGAATGAAGTAAGAAGAGTCAAGAAAACACTGTATACAATATGAAATTTAAAAAATAATAATTTTTAAATTAATTTGAGTAAATTTGGTTTTCAAAAAATATATGTTGAAACATCTCCCTCAATTTGGTACAGATTTGGGGGCAAATCACTTCTACTGTCAACAAGGTTTTTGTTAATCACTTTTTCTTAAAAGTTTTTCATTATTAAAAGAAAGGGTTGCCACAACAGCAACAACAACAACAACAATAGAGTAGATGTTCCCTAGCACAGAATGGAAGAGTGGAGAAGCAGAAAAAATAGGAACTACATATGGGTAGAACTGACCTAAGTAGGGTGAAAGTATAGGCAAATCGTAGATTAAAATCCCATCTCAGATACTTACTAGATTGGTGATTTTGGATCAATCCTTAACTTCTTTTGCCTCAGTTTCATCAAATGTAAAATGGAAATAATAACATCTACTCTTCATGATTGTTAAGGCATTGTGTAACATAGTGTAACACTGTGTAATATAGATTATAGGGCTTTAGTACTCTCTGAGCCAGTATTATGCAATAGCCTCCAAATTTCTACTATTTCTATTTTCACATCTTTTCACTTAGGAAAGTTGAATCACACATTTTAACTTTTGCTCAGTCACACCATATACTACTGTAGATCAAATATAATAGTTATAAAAGTGCTTTGTTTAGTGCCTGTTACAAGATGGATATTATATAAATGTTTCTTTTCTTCCCAACTTCGGCTAAGGCTCAAATCTATTTGAAATATTTTTGTTACTGCCCTGGAATTTTTATTGGAAGAATAGAGAGTTTATAGATAGCTACTTCAAATTATGATAAGTGACATAGGAGTCAACAAAATTCTTTTTGATCTAGTCTTTTTAGAGGGAAAAATGTTAATTGCTGTACAACAGAACTTAAAACAATTATTTATATGATGAATTGCATCCCATTCCAGCATTCATCCATCATAGTTAAAACCTACTATTAACACACTGTGGTCCATCCTATTCATTTAAATCTAAATATATGATTGCAAAGTCTCTATGAAATATATGAATATGTTACTGTCTTTTTTGCTATTTTGATATGCCTTAATTTGCCTAAAACCAAAATGTTATTGCAGTATTAATTTGAAATTAATCCTCCAAATTGATTAGACTACATGGAAGAATAACTATAGATTAAAGATTAATTCTAACTAGCTTGGTAAAATTCCATGGGTATTTACATATAAATATTTCAGAAAATTCTGTTCATGTAATTTTTAAATTAACTGTCAGAAATTGGTTCTCTTATTTTGGATTTTGGATATTTTGGTATATTTTCCAAATTGGTGATCTTCCCTCTGACTTCAAGAAATCTATCTTGGGTAAATTAGAGTACTGTAAAGTGTGACTGAGAAAAAAATAAAATGTGTAATTCAACTTTCTTAAGGGAAAAGATATAAAAACAGAAATAGTAGAAATCTGGGGGCTATTGCATGATACTGGCTCAAAGGGTAATAAATATCCACAACCTATGTTACATAGTGTTACATGCCTCAAGCAAATATATCATTATTGTTATTATTATTTCTTACTATTTTTATCCTTGGATAAAACTCCTGGTCATTGTAGTTATCAAGGGGAATGAGAGGATTTGTAAATTTTACTAGTTAAATTGGCATTGAGTTTTAAGACCAATAAATTTATTTTGCATGTATTATTAAAAAAAAAAAAAGCCTTATTAGACAGGATACTTAGAATACAACATTTTGACTGCCCTCTAAGTAGAGGAAAGGTTAACTAGCTGAGGAGTTGAGTTTATCTTGTGAAACTGCCAATGGTATTTTTTTATGTTGTTTTATGGTTTTATGTTTATATGTATTATGTCACCATATAGTGACATAATGTGCACTTCGTTCTCCCCGCATAACTTTATGAAGAAACAATATGACTTCAAAAGGTAATGAAGGATGGGTATATATCATGTGCTATCTTTTCTTGTTGCTTGTTTCTCTTGAAAAAAAAAAAATCAACCAGGTAGGCAATTATATGATATGCTTTATCTTTATTTGGAATATTTATCCTAATCTGTCTTTTTGCTTTCAGTGTAAAACTCTTTCTGGAGTCTGTGACCACATTATCTCCCTTTCATCTGATCCCCTGGTTTCACAGTCTGCCCACTTGGAAGTAATCCAGCTAGCAAACATCAAGCCAAGTGAAGGGCTGGTAAGAAGTACGCAGTTTATTTAAAAAAAAAAAATGTCCTCCTTGAGCAATTAGCTAATACTTTTGGTAAAAAGTCTTCAGTATGGATTTCTATCAGTTATAAGAGAAACAGATTAAGAATAGTGGAGTTGAGATAACAGGAGTCTGACATGACATTCTCTGAAGATGAAAGGGAAGAGAGATTGACTTGATGATATTTAGATTTTCCCAATTTAAATCATTGAAGCCAGGCATTATGTTGAGTGCTGGGAAAATGTTTAGAAGAGGGGAGAGAAAGTTTGGACGAAAATTGGCTTTTGCATATTGTTCTAACACCAAAAGGACTCCTGAATTAAGGCAAATGGACCTTTATAAATAAATACAATAATGGTAGTAGTCCATATAAGTATGTGTTTGTTTTATTTTTAACCTGTGCAATCTACTTCATGAAATTAAACTAATCACTTAATACTTTTTTTGGGCAGGTAGTCAAGTGGTGATTTCTAAGGCAACTAATACTTAGTCAGCTACTTCAACAATTACCTGAAAAAGAATGTCAAGTATAATGCAGATAACAACAGGATAACTAGCCTCTGTCTGAATACTCTGAATGAGAGAGAAAAGTACAAGGTCCCAAGGCAGCCTAATATATTTTTAAATAGATCTAGCTTTAAGAATCTCCTTACATTAAGCTGAAATTTGCTTCTTTACAACTTTTACAAGTTCTTATCCTAGGCACAAAGACCTATTTTTGAAATATTTAGATACCATAATTGTTTTATTTTATAATCTAGTAGATTTTATTTTATACATTTAAAAACATAATTTTGAAGAGTAGTCTAGCAGAGTTGAAGAAGTAAACTTCAGCAGTCTGCTATAAGGATTAATACATAAAACACATAAAAGCATAAGATTTCAGGATTAGGCTAGCGGTAAGACAACCATTTGATTGACATGTGTTTGTTTGGGCTATTCCTAGACACCTGAGAATTGGATAAAGAATAATGGAAGCAGAAAATAAGTTCACCATACTAGGCAGAAATGAAAAAGAAAACTTTTAAGATAGAGAAAAAAGAGAAATTAGGGTCTTGATCTTCTGTGCAAGGATAAGAAGAATTATCAGATTCACATCAGTCCTAGAAACAGAACCATTTAAAGGGATTTTCTGATACAACAAGCAATGCTATTGGCCTCTTTCTCTAAAGTGGATAAGCAAGTCTCTATATGTGTTGTAGTAGATTCTCCACTCATGATTAATTGTCATACTTGAAAGTCACAGTAGTGGCATATACTAACAGAAGGTGAACAAGAGGAAGGGAAGGAGACATACAGACAGACAGACACAGAGAGATGGGGAGGGAGACAGAAACAAAGACAGAGAGAGAGATATTGAAAAAGACAGAGAGATGAGAGAAAACAGAAGAAATGAGAAGAAAGGAGGAAAAAGAAAGAAAGGAAGAAGAAAGGAAGGGAATAAGGAAAGAAGGAAGGGAGGGAGGAAAGGAAGAAGCAAAGGAGGGAAGGAAGAAGGAAATAAGGGAGGAAGGAAGGAAGGGAGGAAGGAAGGGAGGAAGGGAGGAATTCAAATAAGTCAGTTTTGTTTATTAACAGATTTAATAGTTTGACAAGGAGGAGTGGAATTGAAGTATCCAATTAAAACAAGATATTTTGATTCTCTGAATATGAATTGATTTGTATTATTTCTGTCTCCCATTTATACTGGAAAGCTGTCTAGGATGAAACTATTTAGCTAGACTTGAGTCTTAAAATAAAAAGTTTTTAATATTTTCATTTTGCTCCTAAAATATGATATTTAACTTCAAGGTCAATTTCATACACTATTATAAAAAAAAATCCTCTGACAAAAAGCAAATTTTAACTCTCTAATATGATCAGATTGCTCTTTGTTTATTACAGGTATTGGTTTCTGAAGGTTCAAAATCATAAAATAATTATATTTAATGTAAAAATGAAGAATAATTGACCAATTTACACCTGATGTCTTTATTAGGTGAGACCATATCTTAACTACATCAATAAGATATGTAAACTAGCTTTGAACAAGAACTAGAAACCTCTAGTTATGATAGAAAGTTTGTTTAGGTTGGTTAAGGGCCTTGGTTATGCTCTGATGAACTTGTATCAAAATAGCAAAGTAATTTATAATCAGAAGAAGAAAGGAAGGTCTGAAGAATACAAGAGCAAAAACTGAACTGGAAAAAAAATCAGCAACACATTGACAACAGGCAACAAAGAGAAATTGTGGCAAAGAATATGGAGATTAAGGAGTGTCATCAATCCCATAGACACTTGCAGCAAAAGATTCAGATTGAAGCAACCAGTTATTGTTACATTTTCAAGAACTGAAAAGAGTTTTTAAAAAAAAAAGTCTTTTCTCACTCCCAACTTACCCTCGGTTCTTATTCATCAATCAACATCGTAACATACTCTGCTAACTTCTTCACCTAAATGTTTCCAGGAACCTGTATTTTTCCTCAACCACAAATATTTCACAGGTTACCTAGGAATAAATATAAAATTAGACTAAGACAGAGAACTCTTTGCCTAAATGTTAGGAATTTTCACCAATTGGGGCTGAACAATTATTGTTGTAATCCTAAATTTTCAAGTAATAGAAACTCCCTCAAATAGCAGAGCAAGGAATTATATAGACCTGAGAAACCATCATATTATCCCAAATCTTAAAATAAACTAATTGTTATAACACAGAATATTAGTGATTCCATCTCCAGAGAAAAAAGAGGGAGGGAGAAAGGCCAAGTTACTCTCCCAGATGCAGCCTCACTGTCCTACTCTGGTGAAAAGGAGAAAAGAGAAGAGAGTAAACATTTATTTATATAGCACCTACTATATTCCAAGCACTGTGTTAGAAATTTTTTATAAATATTATGTCATTTGATGCTCACAACAACCCTGTGAGGAATATATTATTTCTATCCCCATTTAACAGCTAAAGAAACTGAGACATATATACTTTCAAGTTTGGAAATTATATTTATATATGTCTATGTGTGTTTTATTTGGTTTTTTTTTTTCAGAATAGATAAATACATAGCTTTTCTGAAAAATTGTATCCAGAACATTTCCTTTATGCCAATTTTAAGTATTCTTGAAGATTATCATTTCTAAGTAATTGAAAGCATAATCAGTTTATTCAGGTAGGAATCTTAAAACATATTTCTTCAAGAAGAAATTAATTTTAAGTAATAGAATCTTCATGGAGAGAGAAAAACTATTCTTTCTTTTTCTAATAAAACTTTAATAACCCTGATAATTAAAATAATTTAAAATGAGAATATTTAATTAAAATGTGAAAAGAAGCAAATCTTGAGTTCCTTCTTTTCTCATTTTAAATGTTAATAACTTCAATACATTTTTTAAAGATTCATTATCAGCTATACTTTTTAAATTTCATCTTTCCTAACAAGATCCTCACAAATTTAATGTTTTGTAAAGTCCCTTGGACTCTTTTTTCCAAAGTTGTTTTTACTATGCATTGTAATTTCATTTCAAAATGAAGCTTATTCAAATGTCCTCATCCATTTTATTTGAGTGGAATTTTACCTTCTGTCTTGTACTAGAAAAAATTATACATTAATAGTTATTTGTCTAAATAGTTCCTTCTTTTTTTGTTTGTTCAGTCATTTTTCAGTTGTGTCTGACTCTTCATGAATCCATTTGGAATTGACAAAAACCATCCTCTTATAGGCAATCTTTAATGACTTACTCTATCTAATAGCCTTCAAATAACATCTAAATTCTATTTAGAAATCAGTACAAAGAAGCTGTGCTTGAAATCTTGAGATTTTTGCAATAGCTTCATAAGCATGTCTTCTGTTCTCAATAGCCTTTGAGAATCTAAGATTCTCTTAATGTTATGATCATGCACTGGAATAGCACTTTTTTGGACATTTACCAGAAATTATAAGTGAAATTTATTGTGCTAAGATACAAGAGAGAAAGGGAAAGGTCAATAAATATAAATGGCATTGAGGAGTCTCTGATGTACCCATTTACCTTTATTATTCAGGCATCACTAAGGAGAAGCTAATGTGTTCTTATAAGATTCTATTCCAGTTTCCAAGTACAGTGAGTTGATACAGGACTAGATTTTAGGCTCTCCCATTGTCATTTATTTTTTTCAAAGAATGGGACTATCTTTGTAAATAACAGATAGTTGTCTCATCTTATGAGGTACTTATCTTTCTTCCCACAAAAATATCACATTTACACTGCTGGTTTTTAAAAGACAAGAGAAAACCCATATGGTGATGATTTTCCAATTCTACCATGAAAAAAATGTCATTTATAACAAATGAATCAAGTCAAATAGTTACCTCTGCTAGTATAGAATCTTTTCTTATTTGTCCTAGTGAACTCTAGAAACCAAAGTATTCAGATATAGGGCTCCCTCGTCATTTTAATGATAGCAGTGTAGACTTAAGAAGGCATGTGATAAGTTTGATTTCATTACTGGATTTTTTCCCATATGTAAAATTATGTTTTCCATGTAAATTTTCTAAATACTTTAAAATTGGTTTCTCATGGTGTCTTTTTCTTAGGGCATGTACATTAAATCAACATATGATGGCCTCCATGTAATTACTGGAACCACCGAAAATGTAAGTATTGTAAAATTTGTCTGGAACCATAAACAATTTTTTCCTCTTCTATCCTTAAATAAATTACTGTGAACTAGAGTCTGCTTTTAAATAATGGAAGAGATTAAGAGGCAAACAAAAGGGTTTATTGAATTGGTGTTGCTTTCAGATTTAGCTATTTTCCTAATTTAAATGTTTTATTTAAATCAAAGATTATAGAATATAATATATAATATAATGTATTATTATATGTAAGTAATATAACAAATAATATAGTATATAATATAGTACATATATATTATGGTATGATATAAAGTATTATAGATTACTGTGACTTAGAAAATAATGATAACAATTCATCACTGTTAATTCTATAAAATGTATTAATATTGTGATAAGACATTTGTATAGAAAAAATATCAGGTAATTCAAACATCCAAATATAAACTCAAGAAAACATTGTGCAATACATAGTAGAAATGAATTAGTAACTAGAGGTCAAATAGAAATTTCAAAGGGTAGACTTTATTAAAAACCTTTATTGTCTTCTTTATCACTTAAAGTAAAACAATATTGATAGGGTGATGCAATCACTATAGTATATTTTCATTTTTTTTTCTTTTTTAAGGAAGAACTGTCTTTTAAAATTAAGTTCTTATTTTTTAAGACATATATAATAAAATTTCTAATTAATAGCTTTCCTCAACATTTTCCCAAAATTTGTTTTCTGAGGTTATGGTCTTATTAAGATCCTATTTATTATATTATTTTTTCATGTTGTATGTATTTTTCATATATAATTTTTCAAATATTTCCATTTCTTATTATTTGTACCATATATAATATGATTTTATAGCAATTCGATTACTGTTTTTAATATGCAGTTTTAAGTTTGTATCACTAATTGAGAGGTTTCATGAAAGGAAAGTTGAATATTTTGGTTTTTAAAGCAATTTGTACAAAATACCATCCTTCTAATCAAACACAAACTTTTTCAAATTCAGGAAGATGCTTTCTATGATAGCTCTGCACTGCCTCCTCTGTTATTTTCTGTAATGTTACCCAGATATGAATCTTAACTAAGGTGTTCTCTCCACCATTAAAACCACCACTACACCAGTTTCTGGGGTCAGAGTTGGCTTTTGATATTATAACTAAGGCTATAATTTACACACCTTCTAGGTGACCACCTTCTAGGGGAAACTACTTTGCAATAAGCGATATGAGTTTTTCAAGATCTAAATCCTTTAGCTAAAGTCTTACAACCAAATAAATAGCTTATGGAGAATTTCATGATATTTATGATGAAATAAAATTATTTTCTTTGGACATGCTTGCCACACCATTGAAACAATAGATAAATATAGACTTCTATGGAATATCTCATACTAAAATGTATTTTAAAGAAGTATTAACTTTTTAAATTGTAGCACTCACCCAATTTGCTACACATGCGCGCGGGCACACACACACACACACACACACACATACCTCATGAAGACATATTAAGCGAATTCAAGGATCATTAATCATTTTGTGTCATGGACCCATTTGGCAGTTTGGTGAAGTCTATGAAGCTCTTAGGGTAATTCATTTTAAATGAATAAAATAAAATGTGTAAGATTACCAAGGAAGCAACTATATTGAAAGCTATTCAACCATTTTAAAAGATCCCAGATTAAGAACTACTGAGTTTATCAAACACAGAAAAAAAAAGTCTGAGTACTATATCTTGAAAGGTTATAAGCAGCCTTCTTTTAGTCAGTTCTGAGATTTCCCCTTATGATATAATGAAACTCGGGCAGGTGTATACTGTTGAGATTGTGCATTCTGCCAGGGTATTAGAATTAGCACTTGATTTTCAAATAGTAATGATGTATGTATATGCAGTGAACCTCTTGCTATGAAGATACTCTCCCCAGCTAAACAGATTGGTAGTTCTTTGAAAACTCACAGTTGTGAAAAATTGACTGAAGCCCTAAAGGGCTGGATCATATACCATGGTAATATAACCAGTCTATGTCAAAAGCAAAATCTGAACCTAGCTTCCCTTGACATTGAGATCACTTACTTATTAGCTAAGTTACATTGTTTCTTTAATGAAAAATATGAAGTAGTTACATAATTTCAGTATTGCCCAATGAATAATGCCACAACACTGTTTTTTGCAAGTGTTTGATAATGGCATATACACATTTTCTTGTACGAATTAAAGCATTTAAAGAACTTGAAATCAAATTTAAAAAAAAAAACACTTTTTAAATATCAGTTACCTAGTTTTTATCCCACAGTTATGGAGAAGAATAGAACCTTATAATTTAATCTCATTCCACATAGCCTATAAGATTATGAAGTTTATGTAAACAATTTATTTTCCAGAGCAGGGTTCCACAAAACTTGCTGGGGACAACTGCATCTTATCCCAGTAATTTCTGACTACATTTTAACAATTTCTTCAGTTGTAAATGAAAGCAACAATTATATACTATAAATTTCACCAGACTACCAAAGGGGCATATTATGGGAAACAAAATAAGAATCTCATTCTGGAGATTTGTAGATATTACCTTCTTTTTCTTGCCCCATCTAAGAATAGAGAGAAAAGTTTGATGAATGCAGTTAAAATGTTATTTTAATTTGTTTTGGTTTAGTTTGCTAATGTATTAGAACATTAAATATATGTGAAATAATATTTCTTATAATTAGACAGTTAAAGAGAAAATGTTACATATTACAAAGTTTTGAGCTCATCTCAAGGTAGGAACCTAAGCCTGCCTCTTCATTTTTAAATTTATTTTCTCTAGTTTTTCAGTACTGGTATTATTGATTTGCTGAAGTTCATTTGAATTATTTATGCTAAATAATAAAGATAAAATCATATAAAACACAATGTTTTAAAATATATTTATGTTGCAGTGAAGAGTTGGAAGGTTGAATGTATAAGGTTTGTAAACATTAATACTGATTATCATTTTTCTACTATAAAGAAACACTGAGAATCTTATTTATATTTGATTTTAAAAATACTGATGCCTAATTTAGCTTTTTTTTGCTTCCTGTCAGTAGCATAAAGTGAATATTTTGCTTAGACAGAGGGAAAATGGTAAATAAAATCATTTTTAAGAGAGTAGTATTAGCTATATTTCTATAGTCTGATTAATGAAATGAGATTTATTTTCATTTTTTTTTAAGTAAGAAAGGAAGGATGTTATGGTAAAAAGAATTCTGACTGTGAGTTAGGAAATATTGATTTCAAATCTAGTCTCTAACATGCTATCTGACTGCAGTCAAGTAATTTGACAACCCATTGCCCATATATATAAGCAAAATATGTCAATTTTAAAAATTATTATATGACTATACTGCCAGTGAACCACAACACTATAACAATTCAATTGTACTGAATGTCTTTCCCAGAAGTTGAACAGCCATAATATGATACAAAATCTAAAAGGCAGAGGCACTACAACTCTACCTTTTGCCCATTGAAAATACCTGTCCATATGTGGTAAATGTTTGATAATTGTAAATCTCTTTGTGAGATCTTCGACACATATGCAATAGGAAAGTTTCTTCCTTGAACAACAGTTTCCACCAGAGAAAAATTAGTGAAATATAGAGTATCAGTAAAATACTCTTCTGCTACAGAAGCTGCTACCTCTTCTTAATAATTCCAGCCATTTCTATGTCAATCTCCATCTAATTTATTCATCTCTCTTCAAAAAAAAAAACCTGAGAACTTTAGAAATTAAGCTATTCAATATAAAAAGGCAGATAAGTCTATTTTTAACCTCTCAAGAAAAACTGTACATAAATCTTCACACTTTAATACTTAATGATAGGACTCAATTGTTATGATTTTTCTCTACAACACCTACCCTCTATCCCCCAGATTTCTATGTTGCAGAAGAGTTGGTCATCCAAAATGATAGAAAGGGATCCTTCAGGGAAATCACAACTGTTCTCTAATCTCCTCAAAAATAAAAAATAAAAACTTTTTTTTAATTTGGAAATAAAAGTTATAAGTAATAACACTCACTTTATCATTTCTTTTATTTTTAACTTAGTCACCTGCAGATCGATGCAAGAAAATCCATGCTGGTGATGAAGTGATTCAAGTCAATCACCAAACTGTGGTATGTATGATTACATTAAGTGTCAGTGGGGGAAAAAATGGTTTTAATATTTGCTAAAACATGAAAAGAAGAGGAGAATAGTGGGCTATCAATTCAAAGGCAAAAAGAAAATCAAAAGATCTCTCCTAATGGTGGATAACTACTTTGTTTTTTAAAATTGTTTGATGATAAATCAAGCATGGATCATGAGAACATAAAAAATTCTGGTGTTTATAGTCAGGCTTGCTGACTTTCTGGTATATGCAGTCTTTAAAATGCAATGAAAGGGGATAACAACAAATGCAAAAAGATGCAAAAAAAATTTAAAGAGTAATAACATAATATTGTTTGTTGCATACTATGATTTTTTGTCCTGATCTTTTAGAAGCTAAATGATGACATACTGGTGCTATTCACAAAATATTCTTTCTTCAGATGTTTTAATAATTGATTGTTTTTTCATTTTTAGAAAATAAAAAATTGTCATTCTTGATCAAGATACATCCTTTCAATTTGTAATATCCAGTCAGTTCATGTTTTGTAAAAATGAATAAATAAATGCATCTTAAAATGAACACCAGTAAGAAGTCAATAACAAGGAACAAAAATTAAAATAAAAACCATAGAATATTAATTCAATAATCCTCACATCTAAATGTATATTTCTTCATTCCTTGCAAGGATTCCATTTATCAAGCCAATCAGCTCTTTAGAGATTATCACATCTCACAAAGAGATTGTCATATCTTTTGATATTGAGTATACTATTGGTATCAGAAACTAACCAGAAGAAAAATTCATTTGGAAAACTAGAAAACTTTTAGTCACCACATTGTAAGTAAGGAATAAGGCATAGTTAATATTTCTCAGGAGTTCATATCTCCTGGGTAAACCAACCCATTTAGCTTTCACTTGAGAAACTGAGAGTCTATGTGATGTTACAAAGGCACCTAGACACTAATAATTAAAGTCGTGGTATTTTCTTTGATGTGCTCATTATTCAAGTACAGTAAAAGTTAATAAAAGCTTAAAAAGTGAAGTCTGTGGGTGTGAGGAGGGGACTGAATAGTACAGAAGATTGCTGATAGACAAAGCCTTTCACATGGAAATTGCAAATCTTTTACTGGCTGGAAAACTGTCTCACTCGCTAATATAGGAAATGCCTACATAGACTGGAGTTTCATATCTTCTGCTTTGTGGGTGTGAAAGCATGGAGCAGTGGGGGGTAGAAAACAGCTTTCCTAATTGAATATCAAGAGTTAGTCCTCAGGGAGACAACCAAATATTTGGAGAATTACTTCTCAATCAAACCAGACAGCAACTTCTGGGATCTTCTTCAGAATATTCTCAGGATGGCAAAAAGAAGTCTCTCCATGAGTGATTTTCTGCCTTGTCCATTCCTTAGAATGCCCATAATTATTCTCCTTTTTTAAACTTATTTTTCTAACAAGTTTAAACTCTGAGTGAGTCTAGTGAATGAAATCTGGAAGGGCTGAAATTAATAAAGAACAATGTTTGCACTATTTTGCTTAAGAGTCAATGAAAATAGAAATGTATTGGATCTATACCAAATACATGAGTGTTTCAGAAACATCTTTGAATGAATTAGAAGAATAAATGTAGATTGGCCATTTGGAAATAATTCAGTAAAGATTAGATTTTTGATGAAGCTGGATTGTTTACAATTTGTGAATGTTTGTGCATCACAAGAAGCAGAGAGAATAATCTAGAAGATATTTTCTGGAGCTCAGAAGACTTAAATCTCAATGCTGGCTCTATTGGCTTGATAACAGTATGTAATTAAATAAGTGATTAAATCTCTCTAGACCAGAGATTACTCATTTAATACCCTATCTCTCATTGCAAGAATAAGATCAAGGAAAGGTAAATTTGAGAAGGCAGGCAAAAACAAAGGTAAAAAAAGAGAAGAGAAAAAAATTAAATGGAAACTGGGAATGAACTTAACTCGGGAGACTATTCATCAAAAGACAATAGCTTTGAAGTCAAGAGGGAAATTAGATATCTTTTAATCTAACTCCTTCATTAGCAAAGGAAGGAACTAAAACCTAGCGAAATTAAGCATCTTGCTCAAAGTGACATAGGTAATAAGAAGCAGACCTTGGATCTGAACTCAGGTCCTATGACCTCCATTTTCTCCATTTCTAGTCTTCCCATTGCACCACATGATACTAAACCTAGAAATATCTTTAATATGTGACTAATGGATGATATTGCCATGTGATTCTTGATTTCAGCAGCAAAGTCTTTGCTGGAACTTCTTTACTTGCCATTATCCACAATGTTCATCTTACTCTCATTTGGAGACAAAGACAAATGTGATTTAATGCACTTAGGAAAATTGCTTGGGAAAGCCAAATTTTGATTCTATGTTACAGAGGAAAAATATATATCTTTTAAATTCATGAGAATAGTTGAATATAGAAATGATATCAAAAAATACATTTCTTAATGTTAATTGTTATGACTAATATATATTGAAGCAGAGAGTTGATAATGCTTATTTCACAATTCATATATAGCCGACTCTCACATTTCTATATAATATTATTCAAATCCTCTAACTTACTTCTAGAATGTAAGCTCCATGAGAGCAGGGGTCATGTCACCTTTAAATTTTCTCTCTCTCCCTTCAAAGTGTTCT
Organism: Antechinus flavipes; assembly: GCF_016432865.1. Taxonomy (NCBI): domain Eukaryota; kingdom Metazoa; phylum Chordata; class Mammalia; order Dasyuromorphia; family Dasyuridae; genus Antechinus; species Antechinus flavipes. The sequence goes on along the minus strand of NC_067400.1, from coordinate 284,855,094 downwards.
TTCAGTAGGTGCTTAATAATATAAGAAATTGAATTGTTGAATGGTTATCTACATTTTGCCTTTTATAAAGTTTTACACACCTCCTGTATTGTGCAAGAACAAAAAAAAAAAAAAAAAAAAAAGGGAGATTTTAGAAATTGGTTTCTATCCTGGTCCAGCTCTGATCAAAAACATGGTTGAGACTTGTTTAAATGAAGTTGTTAAATTATATTTTACAATCACTCTTTCTATTTTTATGCCTAGTTCTAATGGATAATAGACTTGACTCTATGTTTTGTCAAGATACTTATATTAAATTACAATATATTAAAAAATCGAAATGTACACTTAATTGTAGCTCTTTATATCTATTAATACATTAAGCATAATACTGAAACTTTGCCATTGTTATTATATTCTAACTTTAAAAAGAAAAAATGTTAATCCTCCAATAAAACAAACTTTTATAGCTCCCAAATCACTGTGTAAAATGTGGGGTTTTTCTTCTTTTAAAATATTCCATGAAAGGATATGGCATAATGTTTCACCCTAAAGTCTGAGAAAGTTATATGAATCAGAGAATAATTTAAAATCAATTTTTGGAGTTGCTAGAATTGTGCCTTTAATTTGTCCTGTATAAATGTTTGCTTCTAGTTTGGGTGTTTTTTTTTTTAACTTAAACTTTCTTCTTTGAAATGGAAACATGAAATTAAATCTCTTATGCTTCTTTTTAAAATTAAATTTGACTTTTGCATTTTCAAAGCAGCAATTTTACATCCATAGAAAGCTGTTAATACCCCAAATAAAAGAAAGAAAAAAGGGTGAATAAACAGCTAATTCAAGGAGAGCAGAACCTTCATGTACTACTGGCATTTCTAAAATTCTGACTACTCAGTCTTGTACTGTACAAAAATATCACCACCCCTTGGTTTGGACCAACTACCCTAATCACATTTTTAGAGGTTTTTTTTAATAAATAAGAATATTTATACATAATAAAATTCTTTGTGGAATATTTGAAAAATAAGAATTCATAATTTTCAACATTGTAAACGCCATGTTCTGTTTCTTTAACCTTAAATTCTGTCTATATAACTTTCTTAACTAAATCAAGTGTTCTGAAATTTTCCTTTTTTTACTATTAAGTACTAACAGTATTATTAATGCTCAATATACATACATGTATGCATATGCATATATAAACATATACATATGTATAAATATACAAGTATATACATATGTGTATATGCATGCTTATGTGTGTATAAATCTATGTCTATGCATTTGTGTAAACATACATACATATATACAAAGATCTATATATTCACAAATAGCATCTACTATCCAGGTGACTGCTCCAGTGAAAGAACCAATACTTTCATCTATGGATTAATAATCCTTAGTTCCCAATAAATTGAATGTAGATAGTCAAGGATTCCAGAAGATGTCAGCAGCATTTGGATTACATTTTATCAGCTAAATGAGAAAAAAGTTCAGTTTCTCCTCTTTGATTCCCTTTTGCCCAGCTCCTTTAAAGATTGGGAAGTTGACCAGAAGTTGGCAGGGAGAAGGATGAAGACAACAGAGTACTGAGGAGAGTTTGAAGTGGGGAGATAGGATGGTGATCAGTTTCTTCTTGGCAAACTCATTTCTCCTATAGTAACTGAAAATTGCTTTCAAATTCTTTTAGATTATTATCTAATAGGTGTTTTTTTTTGTAAACCATAAACATTCTTTTAATAATGTTTTACTCTTAGTATCTTTGAAGGTATTATGTGAAAAAGGGTAATTTTTTGATCAAAAGCTGAAATATATTTTAATACAATTACATTTACTCAGAGATCCCATTTATTCCTTTTTATCTCATCATTCATGGTACTGTATGATTCAGTTACTATGAGATTGTTAGGCATAATCCTTCTGATTAGCCATCTTAGAAGCACTACAATTCATAGCAAGTAGAATTCATGAATGCCTGAAGACAATATTAATCTACTAATTTATTGTTTAGACTATATGTAAATCCTTGACTTTTAATTTCTTTGTAGTTATTCATAAAACTTTAATATGAATTATTAATAATATTCCAGTATTTTATATTAGAAACACCAGAGAATAATGCATATTACTTTTTAAAATACTTCTTTTAGTTTAATAGTATATTAATTATGTGACATATTAAATCATGTACTCTAATGATTAACCTAAATTAGAATTGTTTTTAAAAGTTACCGTTCAATCTATTCTGATTACCTGAATATAATAAAATAGTTTATATAGAAAATGTTATGGCATATATTCTAATACTTAAGATGTGTTGGATAATCTAGCATAAGAATTTTATTAGAAATGTTTCTAGATAGTAGTGATTACTTTTTTAAATGTTGCCTAGGGTCTTAAAGACTACATATATGCTATTTAAAAATATATATATACACCTATATTTATACTTCCAGTGTTGTCCTTTGACAAACAAAAAGAGAGTGAGATAAAGGCAATTCACAGAAGAAATAACAGAATTTAGACAGAAAATAGCAGTGGGCAATTAATAGAAAACACTGAATATCTGGAATGATAAATGAAAAATAATTTTATTAAAAGTGAACTTAGAGCATCATAAAGGAGAGGTAAATTCAGTAAATAATGGCAGTTACCTTTAGTTCTTTCTAATTGTCTATAATTCATATAGCAGTTGCTAGCTGTCAACATGATTACTGGAATTAATGTGGTAAGGGGAATTTTTACATCAATAGTTACAGCTTCTCCCTGACATGTTATCTTTCTTTCTTCCTGAATTCCTTTTTATAAATCAAATTGTAGGGGTTTTTTATTGTTGGTTTTTTTAGTTAGGCATATAGTAAATTGGGCATTAGAATGTATTTTCATCTCTAGACTGGCTGAAGATGCATGGAAATAAAGATTTCTAAGAATAACTATTTTAATCTGTGAAATTTTTTGTACTTACACAAAAATCTATGGAATATTATTGTTTCTTTAAAAAATATCCTGTGAATCTGGCTAAGTGCTTTTTTGTTTTTTCTTTCTGTTAACAAAGATATTTAATTCTTGATAACTCACATTCTTAAGATGCTTGCATCTTTGTTCGTTACTTAATTGTTAACTTTAATAGTAACTTGCCTTTTTTATTTTAGCAAAACTACAAAATAATTATGGCAATTCTTGAATATGAGCTTAGTATTTTGGTGGGTTTTTAGATTATGTTAAAGTATATATAGAAATATATGTGTATATATATATGTGTATGTGTATGTTCTGCTCTTAAAATTGCTAAATGGGAGGCTTTTATGTGAATATATTTTGTTTCTGTTCTTGGAATTAGGGTTAGAGGAGATTAGTTTAAAATGGATGAACACATACATGTATTTCTTCCAGGTAAAAAATGAATAATATAATAAAAAAGAAATTTGATTTATAAATTCCATATAAGAATAGTAATGTTAAAAAAATTATTCTAAGCAAATCTTATTGTTGCCGATTTTAGTTATCAACCTATTTTTCATTCTTGGGGGAAAAATTACTGGGAGAATATATCTTAATAAAGATTAGTTGCAACTTTATGAAAGGAACAGTTATTATTTTCTCTGGCAGAATGAAAGTTAAACCAAAAAGTTTTTTGAATCTGTCAAATCTTGAACACCTTCTTTTTCACTGTGGTGTATTCTAGCCCTTAATAGAGTTTTTCCATTCTCCAATTTAGAGTAGCCTGTGCCTTATGTCTAGGTACTGAAAGCAAAATAAATTTTAAGCTTTTAGAGTATATTACTTGTGCATACTCTAACACCAAGGAGTGAAACAATTAGATAAATAGATAGATAGATGATAGATAGATAATTAGATACATAGATAGATAGATAGGTAAATGGATCATAGATAGGCAGATAGATGATAGGTGAATGGATACTCACATATAAACACTTTTTTATGTATGTGCTTATATAATGCATATAAATATACACAAAATATATATCTTCAAATTCAATATATTAAGAGAAATTTATAGGTGTATTTATGTGTGTATTTATGCTATGAATTATTCACATACACAACACAGTATACTATAGTTAAAACAGTAGGAAGGAATACAATCATACTGACTTACTGAGAATATGCATTAACTTAGTGAGAGAGGCAGACATTTGAACAAACCAAAGAGATCTATTAATAGTATAGGTATACCTCTTGGTGATGAAAGTTAGGCTATTGAAAGTCTGTCATTGTTTTCTATTATTGGGGGGGGAAAAGTATGTGGGAAACAATAATGATGAATAGCTCTCCTTTCCTTCGGTTTTTGTCTTAGAAATCCATCAGAGGATGCCAATTCAGAGGCTGAAACTTTTATAGTTAGATTTACAATAAGGGGGAAAAAACACTGGCTTTCCATAATGATCATGCTGCATAAAACCGGAGCAATACATTTGAATCTTTGTCTTGTGTAAGTATGTACATTCACCCATTAGCATTAGGAGATTGTTATGTCTTTTGCTAAAGGGGGCTTAACTCTTGGTTCCCCTATTCATTTGTCTCTTAGAATATAAAAAACTAAAACTAGTTTGTATAAATACAAAATATAATATAATCATGACAAAGTTAATTGTAAACCAATTCAAAAATGGATGGGAAGGGTCCAAAATGATTTTCCTCAATCATTGTTCTTTTCAGTTAGAGTGAATGTATTACAGTACCTAGCTTACTTTGAGTGTGGGGGTCTTTTTTCTAGCAAAAGGAAATGAAATAATTATTTCTTATTTTTATTGTTTTTACACAAATGGCTTTATAATCTTTTCTCAATGAAATGTTTTTTAAGTCTTTTGTTTTGTTGAAATATCAATACTAAAAAATTTTTTCTAAATGTGAATGAACCATGGATGACTTCTTGCTAATAATCTTCATTACACATTTTCATGTTATGGTAAAATTAAATTCTAGTTCTTGAATAGAATGAGTATTCTTCAAAGGCTATTCTATGACACATTTGACACATACATAATTCATGATTTACCTCTTTCATTGCAATGAATGAATGATTATGGAAAGGGCCAGATGAGGATTCTTCCAAATATACTGTAGTTTAATATTCTAGACCTTATTCATTAATATTGTACTGAAAGGAAAAACTAGGCAAATTTCTTAGACTGCTAATGCTGATTAAAGTCTTAAAAGTATAAATCATTAAGATTGCAAGGTCTTTGGTATTAATAACTTCTTCAGCAAACACAAGTGTATTATAATTTGTTAGTTTTAAGTTGAAATTTGCATGAAATTTTCTACACATCAGCTTGTATTGACCAGTTAAAATGTGGTGAGAGGGTATACATTGGGAGGAAATGTTGTTTCTATAATACACTTTAAAATTATCTTTGTAATGTTATAAAAGAACAGAAATGTGCAGAAAATATGTCTTCACTTGGAACATCTGCTACAAACACCATTTACTAGCTTTAGTGGAAGGGTTTTATGTTAAATTGTGTTTTTTCATGATTTTCAAAAGGATCAGGAGGATATTCTTGCAGGGATGAATAATACCAACACAGATGGCAAGATACATTCCTTTTAAATCTTTTTAAAACTTACATTTCTCAGGATATTTTATCTTCACATTGGCTACAATTTCTATTGTATGTGTATTGTATATATCTGTCTAGCTTTGTTGATGGCCAATCTTATTCTCTATTTTGTTAATACAGAGAGAGGATCTATGATTTTCCATACATGATCAGAGAATGCTCTCACATGTATCATAACTTTGAAAAGTAATATGTAAGGGGAGTATTCCATAGTGAACCAGACAGAGTTTAGTTTCTTCCATCCATAACTCCACAGGGGATGTTATGGTACTTTCTAGACTCAAAGTGGGTATATTAAGCCTTATATAGAAAATAGAATCAGGGAATTAAATATGAGCATTATATTTACCAACTCCTTCTAGGAGCCTCCATTCTTGAAGCATATACTTTTAAAAAATGTAGTAAGTTCAGTAAAGAATGTGGAAATACCTTTCTCCCTTCTTTGCAGAGGCTAGGAACTGTGAATATAGAATGTTTAATAAACTGTAGAACATAGTTGATGTGTTGTTTGGCTTGATTGAATTCCCTTTTAAAAAAAATTCTTTGTTACTATGGATGGCTTATGGGAAAGTTGTGATAGGTATATATTTATAAGTAAAAGAGATGTCAAAACAAAAGCCATAAATAAAAGATAAGATTTTTAAATAATGTTAGGAAAACTTTAGGCATGAACTCTGAACACGATGATAAACTATAATCTGTCATTCAAAGAAAAGTATAGCTAATTTTGGTGAGATTCATCACCAAAGTAACCACAGTGTGATTAATTTTTTAATCACAATCATATTTAAAGACCATCTACTAAATTACAGGAGTGATATCTTTATTACTAGAAGAAGTATCCATAGCAAAGAAATAATAAGTATATTTCTAGTATTTAACCATTTTTATGGTTGAAAAGTTCTTTATGCCATTCAAAAATTTCTATTTCTTCAATCCGTCTTTTTTATGTTATTCAATGCTCAGTAAAAATTATTGCCATTTCATAATAATTTTGTTTATTTGTAGACCGCCTTTTTTCTGGATATGATTACTTCTGTTCCCTTTTGCAAGGCCATATCCTATTAAAAGACCATTGAAGTCTTAGAGTCAGATCGAGTTTTGAGTCTGGTACTTACTTCCTTTTCAATCTTTGGCAAATCATTTGGCTTCACTCTCCTCATTTGAAAAATAAGATATTTCTCAATCCTTCTCTGCCTCTAAATCCTATGATCTGTTTAATATCCTCACAACTGGTGTTTTTGTTCTCCTCAAAGATAACTGTAGATCCCTTTCAATGGTGACCTTGATTATAGACCATTCTCTAAGAATGCAACTAATGCTGTGTGAAAAAGAAAACATCAGTTTGTCTGCCCTGCATAGACAGTTTGCTTTGAGCTCTCCATTTTTAGTTTCTTTAGCTTTTAGTTGATTTTGGAATAAGATATTATTAACTTATTTTCAACTTGTGATCCAGTATGACACCCCACAAACTTTTTTTCTATTCTATTTATGCCTAGTTGTTCTCCTTTTTTTCTTGTGCTTCTGTAGGACCTGTCCAAAGCAAAATGTTATTCCTCATCCTAGCATATAATACTCCACTATTCTTTAGTAAGTTCATCTTCCCTGAATATTAACAGCAGCTGATAGACAGGCACAGCATTAGACCAAGAATTGTGGAACTTTTTCATGGGGAATCCATATATAAGAATCCTAACCTTTATATAATTTGAGATATTAAAACTGAACAAAAGATAGTAGTAATTCAAGGAAGTATATTATATACATTTATTCTATCAGAGGCTAACTTTGTGTAAATTAAATGCAAGCTGTTCTTCCAGAAGAGGATTAGGTGAAAGAGCTTAAAAGAACTCTCTATTCTAAAGCTTATGACAGAGAATGAAGAATTCCTGGACAAAACTTAAAAAAATAAATTAGCCCATGAAGAAGTCAGGAAAATAAATGTGGGGAAAGTTTAGGAAAACAAAATTTTAATCTCTCTAACTGTTATACACATTTAACTTTTCTCTTAGAGAAGGTTTTTTGAGAAGGAATCAATCAGAATTACAAGCTTCATGATAAGATAAGGTGAATGTATAAGTCCTAGAAGGTTCAAGGAAACCTATTAGTGGTGCAAATAAAGATACTTAGTAGTTCTCAAGTAGCTTCTATTGAGCAGTACATAAGTACATATGGGTGTGTTCTGTCTTTCTGGTGATTATATTTAAAATATGACAAAGAACCCCTCAAACAACAATTCTATTTACTTTTACCTGCATTTAGTGATTCATGAATCTGCCAAATTTTTTGATGATACAAAAGATGATACAAAAGGACTCTGAAGTTCTAAGAAAGGAAAAGTAAGGACCTGAGCTCACATGTACTTTCGTTACATCTTTTAATCAAAGACTGGAATTTTGGAAAAGAAAGGACCTTTCTGCCTGTTTTGCCAACAGATAATCTTTTTTTGACAATCCTCTAATTATCAATATTAAACAAAGCAGGAAATAAGGATATACTTGCTCACTAAACATTTTTGGCCCTGTTATGGAGTATATTTAATATACAATCTGAATTAAAGAGAGAGATTCTAGAGATGATGAGGTTTTTAAGTTCCCATTTATACATGACTGGGTATTTATGATCACCAATCCTTTCTAAAATATAGCAGAAACTCCTTAAGATTCCCTACAAGCTGAGTGACTTCAGTTATGGAGAATTCTGCTTAATAACATAAAAACCTCATAGTAATTAAAATTATGTGAAAATAGAATCAATTCCATTATTAGGCATTGAGTGTTTATGGGTTGATATATGAGTGGGAGGAGGGGGATATGGAGAGGTATTTGGTTGAGATGTTTGGAAGAATCCAGATAACTCATGTATAGAAAGTGATTGTTGTGTGGAATAGAATTTTATATTATATGACTTCCAGAGTCTCTTTCAACTCTGAGATACTTTTCTATGACTCTATAAGTAAAATAAAACATATTGATAGTGTAATAGTGATTTTGGTCTTCTTACTAGAGCTTAGATCTTGGCCTATAAACATTGTATTATAGTTAACTAAATTGCTAAGACAGTAGCATATTTTCTGTAAATTAGCATATTCAAGTGGTTTTTGCCAGATCATTTGACCCAAACTTTAATATAAATAATAGATGAAATATGGAACTGCTAAAATAAATTTGCTTCAAATAGTTTTCAAAAGAAAAGTCCTTGTTAATTGTGATCAAAATAACTGTCTCTCCATTTACTAAATTAGTTTCTCACTATGAACACATATTCTTTGAATCCTTTCAGTGTCTGTTCCCCTGTCATGATTATATTACTATTCCTTCTTGTCAGGAGTCAAGGGAAAAATCCCTTTTGATGAAACCATACTGACTTTCATCAATTGCCAATTCTTCAAACCTTCAAAAACAGTCTATTATGACACATTCTAGAATTTTATTGAAAAAAGAAACCAACCTCATTTACTTCCCTTCCATAGTCTCTCAAAGAAATAGTGGCTCAATAATCACCTCTCTCAATTCTGGTCCTGGGTAATTGAAATCAACTTTTCCAGTCTGGTGCCTTCTTATTCTCTCCTTGTTTATCTTGGATTTCAGCTTTCAAGTAACCACATCTACTCTGATCAACTGTATATACTAATGTCTCAAGTATCCAATAGTTATCCAAAAGCCAGGCTTTTACTTAACTTGATTTAAGTCATAAATTCTCCTTGAAATCTGCCTCCTTTTCCCCTTTTTAAAAGGATCCTAAGGAAGAAGTCCTTTATCTGAGTCAGGACTTAAGTTCAATCTCTAGCTCTACTATTTAGTGTGATACTGAACAAGTAATTTAACCTTGATGGATCTCAGTTTCCACATGTGTAAAATCATTGAGTAGAACTAGAAAATTTCTAAGGTCTCTTCTAACAGTTATGCTTCTCCCTAGAGTTTCCCTGATTTTCATCAAATGTCATTTAAAGAACTTGCTTCCTTCATTTATTAATTCCTTTTTGGGGAATCATAGAATCAATTATTAAGTGTTTGCTGACTCCCTACCATGAGACTATTTTTTGTTTCTTTTGTGTTTCTTTTGTGAACTTAGAATAGTTCTGGAAGTATTATATATTTAAGATTTATCTATACGGTGTGCTTAATAAATGTTTATTGAGTAGCTGCTTAACTGACTGATTAGATCTATAATTCTTATTTACTTTTTAGTTAAATGCATTTTATCAATTTTAGACATTCTCTTTCCTTACTTTGTGAAGAAAAGTACATCAAATCTCCTGACCTAGCACAACATTTTTTTAATTAATTTTTTTTTCCTGAGGCAATTGGGATTAAGTTACTTGCCTAGGGTCACACAGCTAGAAAGTGTTGTGTCTGAGGTCAAATTTGAACTCAGGTCCTCCTGACTTCAGGGCTGATGCTTATCCACTGCACCCCCTAGCTGCCCCAGTACAACATTTTTAGAATTAGAAAGGATCTTTTATAACATTGGTCTTATCCTGGGCTCTATGGACCAATCCTTCCCATGAGGACCACAGATAAATTTTAAGGGATCCATGAATCTGGATGGGGAAAAAATATATCTTTAGTTTCGTTAAACTCTAACTGAAAATTAGTATATCTTTGCATTATCAATGGAGACAGCAAATGTTATTTTGATAAGGGGTCCATAGATTTTATCATAGTGACAAAGTACCTATAACAGAAAGATAAATTACAGAATATCTAATTCAACCTCTGGAATTTTATAGATGAGAAAATTGAGACTTAAAAGTCTCACTCTGTTTTGGAGTTCAAAACTTTGGGCTTACACATGTTAATTTTCTGACAATTTTCTTCCACTATCATCAAAGAAAATATACAGCAATTCCTTTTGTTTGTATTTTCCCACAGTCAACCTGTTACTTAATTTCATGCTATCACATCTGTCTGGAATAGCCTCCCACATCCCAAATACTGAATCACCTTTCTCCTCTCACCAAGACTCTCCTCATAATCCACCTAATGTCCTTTTCAAACAAGTATAATGAGAATTTTGTTATTCCTAATGGAACCCACGAGAGAGAAAATTTCCTTCCCTATAGACTCTAATCTAAAATCTTTCTTAAAACAATAGAAATTCAACATAGGTTAAAAGGATGAAAAATTAATTGTGAATTATACAGTCTGTTATCCTTAGTTCTTCAAATGAGATTATTAAATGCTTTTGCAAATCAGAAAATACCATACCATTCTTTTGTGAGGTAGTAAGATAGATTCCCACTCTTTTAACAGTTGCAGTAGCCAGTTCTTTGATTTTAGAATACTATGTATACACAATTAAATTAAACTAAACTAATACCAAGCTTAAGAATGTACAACACCTCTAGAGATTACTAGAATCATGTTGAGATTTTGTAAGAGCAAGCTAGTCTTAATGGGCAAAGGCTGACAAATGTTGTTGACCTTTACTTTCTGACTCATAAAAAAAACCTATGCCTTTTGTGAGTTTAAAGTTATGAAATTTTGAGGGTTTTCAAGATCAGCTGTAGGAAAGAAGAGGAGCAGGTGATTATATTGAAATGAAATACAGAGAAAAACAATTAAGGATTGTTGGAATTATCCATAAGAAAAAAAAAAGGGCCCAGCCTCTATGTAATTGGACTTCATAAAATACGGCAGTAGTTCAGTTCAGTAGGCTGAAATTTCAAAACATAGTCCTACAAATCATATTCCCTCTTAAGGGATTTCTAAGAATTCTGAGAAATGCTCTCTCCTTTGATTCTATATGAAAAACTTAACGGAACTAATATGTTCCTATCTTTTTTTAACTCTGAGAAATCTTTGAAGTTCTATTTATTTTGGCTATTCAAGAGAGCTCATTATGGCCTTCAAAAATTGGAACTGAAGTTTTTACTCAGATTATTAAAAATTTATTCTATTATCTTCCTAATGTATTTGAAAGCCTTAAATCACAGGTTTCTGAGCTTATTAGTAAATTAATTTTAAAAATCTATCATCAAAAAGTGAATTTGTACTCCCTTATATTAGAATCTTAAAAAATATTTTAGCTATCTCATTTTTCCCCCCTTTAGTATTCTAAACAAGAAGAAGAAATAGCTAATATTTATCTAGCACCTATTTTTATTCAGGCACTGTGTTAAGCATTTCACAATTATTTCATTTGATTTTCACAATAAACTTGAGAGAGATAAGTGCTATTATTATCCATTTGTGAAAGAGGAGAAAACTGAAGCAAATGAGATAAGTGACTTGCCTAGACTCACACTGTTAGTAAGTGTTGGAGGTCACATTTGAACTCAGGTCTTCCCGACTTCCAATCTGTATCCATTGTGCCACTAGCTGCTTCAGAGAATTTAGCCTTCTGTTTCTAAATTTTTTTTAACTATTCCCATCATTTAACAAACTATACTGATAAATTACTCCTTAACATAGATATATTTTTGGCTAATGTATTTAGGTTCTTAGGATAGAAAGGACTTGGATCTTGTTTATGTTTTGTTTTCAAATATTGTTTAGCCATTTGGTAATTGTTCAAAGAAGATTATAGAGAACAATTAAATCTAATCATGATTTAATGTTTCTAGATATTCAAATTCATTGATTTCCTTAGAAATAAATAACCATTCTCAGTGCTAATATTTTCAATAAGGCAGTGCTAGAGGGAAAAAATTTAATGTCTAGATTAAATTTCATAGGAAATAATTGTTTTTAATCTCCATCTACATAAATTGGTTACTTGAATCAGCTGAGAAAAGGAAGTAAAGAATGTTGTGTTTCCTTTATTTCAAGTACACTTTTCTTATGACTCTACCAGCTTAACTAATGGCATGAGTGACTATAGAAATTAAGGGAAGAAGCTGATGGCTTTTTCGCTGTCTAATATTTCTTCTCCCCTATACTTTTTACATGTGTAATTATGTTTAAAAATTACCTATTAGCCAGATTGTACAAGACCCAAATAAAACAAGAATGAAAGAATTTTTTTTTTAAAGCATCAGTCTGTATTCAGGCAATTTCAGTTTTTTTTTTTTTTCTGGAGGCAAATAGTATAATTCATTAAGAGTCCTTTGGGATTATCTTGGATCATTGTATTGTTGAGAATAATTAAGTTCTTAATCATACAGTAATTCTGTTACTGTGTGTAAATTTCTCCTGATTCTGCTTACTTTACTTTGTATCAGTTCATATAAGTTTTTCCAAGTTTTTTTTCTGAAATCATCCTACTTTTTATTTCTTATAACACGAAAATATTTCATCATAATCATATACCATACTTTGTTTAGGGCTATTCCCTGATTGATGGGCACCCTCTCAATTGCTAATTCTTAGTCACTGCAAAAAGAGATGTTATAAATATTTTGTACAGATAGGTCCTTTCCCCTCTTTTTTGATGTCTTTGGGATATAAACTAGCAGAGGTATTACTAGAATAAAGGATATGCAGTTTTATAGTTCTTTGGAGATATTTCAAAATGACTTTCCAGAATGGTTAGATCAGTTCACAACTCTTCCAATATACTTTAATGTACCAATTTTCCCACACCCTCTCTAACATGTACCATTTTTCTTTTTTGTCATATTATCCAATCTGATAAGTATGAATACTTCAGAATTGTTTTAATTTGTACTTCTCCACTCAATAGTAATTTAGCACATTTTTTTCATATGACTATAGTTTCCTTGTCTGAAAACTGCCTGTTTATATCCTTTTACCCCTTATCAATTGGGGATGATGTATTTTTTAAATAAATTTGACTCATTTCTATATATATTTGAGAAATTAGATATTTATCAGAAATACTTGTTGGAAAAAATTCTCCAGTCTTCTGCTTTCCTTTTAATTTTGATTTCATTGGTTTTATTTAAGAACTTTTTAATTTTATATAATCAAAACTATTTTACATTTGTAATGCTCTTTATATTTTATTTGGTCCTAAGTTCTTGTAATTTTTGCTTAGGAATATTTTCCATTTCTCCCAGTTGAAATTAAATCATTTACTCCCTTCATCATCTGTGCTGGCTAAATAGCCTTCCTCAATAGAAAGGGCAGATATTGAGACATAAATTCATGCTGTATTTTCTTCTTTCAGTGTGGAAATCATTTCTATGACATCCTGATTACCAAATGCATCAGTGCTTTGTAGAGAATTCCTTCTTACAGTATCATAAGGCTTTTTCCCTGGCTCCATCACTATTGATGATTTCATTGCAATTCAGTTATCAAATGAGCTCATATATTTGAAAATATTTTGGGAAAAACAAAAATCTTATTGCAAACTTTTAGTGGACTTATCATCTCCATAGAGCCTTGAATTTCCCAGCTCTTCCCATTATTACTGTTATTGTTGTTGTTGTTGCTGTCATGTCAGTATCGTCTCATGACTTCATTTAATGTTTTCTTGGCAGACATACTGGAGTGATTTGCCATTTCCTTCTCCAGTTCATTTTACAGATAAGGAAACTGAGGCAAGCAGAGTTAAGTGATTACCCAGAGTCACATTGCCAGTAAGTGTCTGAGGCCAGATTTGAACTAATGAAGATGAGTCTTCCTGATTCCAAGTCCAGTGATCTAGCACCTGTGCCTCCTACCTATTCCTATTTAGGATTTAAATTTAGACCTTGAATGAATCTTATTTTATAATTAAGGAAACTGAGACTCACACAGATAATAGGATTTATACATGGTCACACAGCTAATAAGTGACAGAGATGGTGATTAAATCCATCTACTCTGATGCTAAATCCAAAACTTTCCTTTGGCCGTCTTTTTTTGGAATACCAGTTCCTTGCCATCATTCTCTTTTTCTCCTTCCAATTTAGATGTAATTGGGATTTATAATTTTCTAAAGACATTCTTATATTTACATTTAATTCAATTACAAAATGTGGCCCCACTTTATCCCTTTTCCCTTTATCAATTATCCCTTTCATATGTCTGTCTTTTAAGTGGATTCTAATTGGGAATCAAGTTACATCAATCAACAAATATTTATTAAGCACCTTTACATAAAAAGAAACTAACGAAAGCCTACTATAGACTTGCACCATCCCAAACTAACTCCTTCCTAAGTTATTATCTCATCACAACTTCTTAATGGCTGTACTGTTTTTGTTGAAAGAAACCAACTAACCTAAGAGGGATAATAGTCCTGCCTTATCTGCAGCTAGCCAACAGAAATAATTTACTTCGTCTCTTTTCCTGATGACTAAGAAGAAATTAGGCAGACTACTAAATATTTGTTTTTTAAATTCTCTCAGTTCAAATTAACTTGGGATCTAAAGTGCTTTCCAGAAGAAATTCTGACAACTGTGGTTATCTTTTTGAGGTGGAAAATTGTTCGTTTGTTTTAATCTCTTTGCTAAGTGTAATGTTTTCAACAAACCAAGGTAATAAGAGAAAATGTGGCATCTGTTCATGACATTTTCTATGAAACTAGGTTCCAGAATTTTAGCTATTTGACACTATCATAAAGCAATATATAAAACAAAATAATGAAAATAATGCTATCTATTATTTTCTAGAAAAGAAAAATTGATAATGATATAATTTAGAAAAGGTAAAAGTTAAGCCAGATTTAGGAGGATTTTTCAAGTACTTCATAGTAATTAGATAATGTGTTTAGGGATGGCATTCAAATAAAATAGCTTCATAAAACCTACATATTGTATCTGAAGTTTATAGACTCATTTAGGATACAGTTGTAATAGCTGTTGCTTGCAAGCAGCATTACCTTGTCATTTTTTTCTTTTAGTTTTATGTACCAATAAGAGGTTTCTTTTATTGAATCTTTCTTTCATACATCAGAATGTAGCCTTGGTATTTTTGATTCTAATTAATGGAAATATAACATTAGCCCCATTTGTAAATAGAGACAAAAGAACCATATACAGTTAAAATAGAATGGGGGAGAAAGGGGCAAAAATAATAACTCAGTTTTTAAATTTAGGATGTTAATTTTTTTTTCCTTGCTATATAAGTGCTTACAGTACTTGGTATAGTGAATAGAAGGCTAGTCTCAGTAGCAGGAAGATATGGGTTCAAGTCCTGTCTCTGGCATATCCTAGGTGTGTGACTCTGAACAGGTTATTTAAACTCTCAGTGCTCCATGTAACTCTCTCACTGGAAGTTGGAGAACAGCTGCAATCTGCACTGATAGATGTTCCCATAAGGAATTCCCTATACTAATGACTAATAGGTCTATACTTCCACTGTCCCTTGCCTCAAAAAAAAAAGTACTTAATTTTAAAATGAAGCTCATGGTTTGGACTAGAGAGAAAAACACTTTCAATTGTGGCATTGCTTTCCATTGTAACTTAATGTGTTCCATACAGAATGTCTGTTGTAGCCTTTGGTCTTTTGTGGTAAATGTCTTTTGTATTACTTGGTAACAGACCCTACTGGGATAATTTGGTTAATCAATTCAAAGATTCATTGTTTTTGTTGTTTCCTTGAGTTTAAAACCTAAAAATGTTTATGGTGGTACACCTATTATGTCTTTTTTACTAATCTTATTAAAGGGGGAAAACATGGAATCTTGAATGCTGTACCTCAATTTTATTGTGATGATTTTGCTGGTTACCAGGTGGGGTGGCAGTTGAAAAATTTGGTGAATGCTCTACGAGAGGACCCGAGTGGTGTTATCTTAACTTTGAAAAAGCGACCTCAGAGCATGCTTACCTCAGCACCAGCTTTACTGAAAAATATGAGATGGAAGCCCCTTGCTCTGCAGGTAATGAAGCTTAATCATAAGTCATACACCATCATTGTAGCCATAGATTACCGCAGTGATGCTTCTTTATTATTGTGCCTCATCTCAGCAGCACATGGATTAACTTTGTATGCTTTGAGAAATTTGTTTGTGAAATGATTGCTTCACAGCTTGCCCTGCTAGGCTCAATTTTGGTCAAATTTGATAGGATTATTACAATTAATTTCTAGTCTATAACTCTCCCCCTCTTCCCTCCCATCTCTTCACCAATTGATTTATAGACATTTGTAGCATTATCCAGAGAACCACAAAATACCTCCTGTGGAAAGATGCATAAAACATGAAAATGTGTGTTTTCCTTTAGAGCTAAGACATTTATTTTTGAAGATTTTATTTTTACATACCACACACACACATGCATGTACATACATAAGTTTAGATACAGCTAACCCATAATTCACAGAGTTGTTTTTGAAAGTCACAAAAAATATATTATATCACTTCAGTTCTTAAAATATATTCAATTAAATAGTTTGAATTAACTTTTCTTTCACCATCTCCTTTAAGTAATAACAATAATAACAATATAAATAGGTAAATAAAACTGTTGTGCCTAAAATTTGGAAATCATTGCATTGGTATTTCAATGTTTTATTTCAGTAAGAACTATCATCACTATATATGAATCTGACCATTGTTAAAATTGTAATCATAAGAAACATATCTAGAGGATCATGAAAATATGCTATTGATTGATAAAAGATGAAAAACTCCCCTGTTATGATTAGGACATAATCTTTAATCGTTTTGCAGGAGTATTTCTTTTTCATTAATGAAATCTTCATTTTAAAAAGACTATTATCCTATCTGAAGATAGACTAGATTTCAGAGGAAAAAATGAAGTGGCCTATAGAATACTATACATTGTCTTGGATTAAAAAAAAAAAAGGAAAGAAAAAAAGTAAGATATGGAAATACCATTGCTGCCACTTCTGCTGAAAATATTAACAAGTTTTACAACAACTTTACATCAAATAGATAAACTTTCTACCATCTTTCAATATGAACAGTTTTATGCATCTTATGATGACCTGCTGTTCATTGGATCAAAATTTAGCAGTATAATTGAACCAAATGAAAAAAATCATTGAATTGTTTCCACAAAAAGGTCTTTGAATTTCTAGATCTGTTTTTTCCCTGAAAGAATATTCATGTAGACTATCTGTTAATCAATGAGTGTATATATTCTTTTTAATGTTTAAGTTAGGGTTTTTGCTAAACTACCAGATCAAAAATTTAAATGATTCACTGTATCAAATTTTAGCATGTCAGAACTGGGCACTAGATGCTCTCCCATCATTTCATGGCATTCTATTTACTCACTGCATCATAAGTTGCTTTGTTCTTCCACCCTATTGTTTCCCATTGGCATAGCGTACGTGGAAGATCCTTCATCAGGGTCTAATGGGTGGGGGTCATAGATGAGATGAAAATGAAGGCCATTTTCTCTGAGATAGTCTTCATTTTCCATGAATTTGCAATGACATTGAATAATTCTTTTTTAGCCCCTCATCTCTCATTTCAAATACCAAACAACCAGTTCCATGTTCTGTGCACATTATTCCAAAAGAATATCTTGACTAAAGATATTAATGATTTTTCCCCCTACTTTTAGAATGTGGCTACAAATACAAAATGAAGTGGAGAATTAAGGTAACTACAGTATCCAAATAATAATCACTTTTGACTGAACGGAAATAATTAAGGGAAGAGTATCTTCTTCAATTGAATAACTGCTCTAATTACCTCAATTTCTCAAGTATATTTTGTAGGAGTGGTGAGAAAACAAGAGAATGAGAACTCTGATAGAAAGTTGCTTCAACCTATTCTTCATGTCAGAATTACCATAGAATAAGCCTAAAAATATTTTGGGCCTATTCCTAGATATCAAGGAATCTGTACCATTAGCTTACTAATTGACTTTACTCTTTAGTGACCTCTTATTGTAGCTGTGTGTTATTTTCAGGGTTATATTTTTCATATGACTCTAACTGACCCAGATGGCACTGTAATTTTAGGACCTATGTCCATATATCATGTATAGATATTTTTGCAAATATCTTATTTCTGTGGTGGAAAATAAGATATAGAAAAAATAACAATTCATTTCTTTCTGTTATGAATGAATCTTTACAAATAAGGAAAATCTGTTTTTGACTGAAAACTTCCTACTGTTGTCAGGGATACCCTTATGAAGAGGTTGTGTGCTATGAGATTTAAGGGGTAAGGAAAACTATTCCACCAGAAACATTTCCCCAGAGTCTATTTCAGAGTTCTCAGATTTATGCATGAGGTCATTTTTTGATTGATACAATGAAAAGAGAAGTGGCTGTTGAGGTAGAAGATGTGAGGTCAAATTTAATTACTGACACTATTTGAATAATCTCAGGCAAGCAATAAAATCCTTGAGTCTTAGTTTCCTCTAGTGAAATGAAAGTATTGGACTAATTGGATTCTAAGGTATTTTCCAGCTCTAAGTCAATTAATAAACAAACATTTATTAAGTGCCTACACTGTTCTAAGGGCTGGACATATAAAAAGAATCATTTGAACCCACAAATTAGCAACTCTCCATTGATTATCCATCCTTTTTTTTCTGAACTCTGGAGACAACATGCAAACAAATAAATACAAAGCAAGCTATATAAAAGATAAATAGTAAATAATCAGCAAGGGAAAGAGACCAGAATTAAGAGGGGTTAAGAGAAGGCTTCCTATATGAAGGTAAGATTTTATTTGGAACTTCAAGGCAACCATGGAAGTGAATAGTTAATGCAGAGGAGGGAGTGTTCCAGGTATGAGGGATCAGTCAAGTAAAATACACAGCTGAGAAATGGAGTGCTTTTGGTGATCCTATGCTAGGAAAAAAGAAAGAAGGGTAATAAAATAGTAGATGATTGACCTACTCTAAGGTCTAATCTAAGTCTGCGAATGGCTTCACTTTTTAGTAGCAAAATGGTTTTATGGTCATTCTCAATCAAGGAATAAGTCCTAAAATTAATAATATTGAAGATATGCAGAACAGGAATAATTCTGAGATAATTTTCAAGATATTGTTTATGATGTTAATATCTACAAATACATAGATAGCTAGAACCCTTATCATTACTTAGATTTATGAAAACATGGAGTCCAGAATAAATTATCTTTGTTCCCTTTTTTGTTTCATTTTTACTGTATCATTAATTAGTTCACTACCATTAGGCCTCTCATAAATGTGGGAGAATACAAACACAATTCTTAACATCATTTCTTTCAGTGGCTTCCATTTAATTATAGCAGATAACTAAGTTACCAGCCAAAGTTAATTTTCAAATTTAAGAATTCTAGTTGTAGTAAACTCAACAACATTTTGGCATATTTATAGTCTAACAGAGGCAACAACATGCAAAAAATATATAAATCGTAAATCATGTAAAAGATAAATAGTAAATAATTAACTTGGGAAAGGCCCCATAAATCAGAGAAATAGGAAAAGGCTTCCTCTGTTTATTTTTCAATAGTTACCCAAAAAATGGTCATTGTCTAGATATAAAAGTATGGATTTTCAATGGATAGTTGCTAAAATGTGTGTTCAAATGATTCTTTCAAATATATTTTATGCTAAAGAAACAATTGTTTGAATTTTAAAGGGAAATTATACTGCAAATTCAAATAAATAAACTATAAATGAAAGTCATTCCCTTTATTTTAAACTGAAAATATAAAATCTCACTGTGCTAATAACAAGATTAAAAGCTTTGTTTTGTTTGTTTTTAGTTTGCAAATATTGAAAATACTAGTGATATCCAGAAAAAATAGTGATGGGCTTTGATTTGGATTCCCTTTGAATTTCCAGTTATGAAGTGAGATAGCTAATTAACAAGAATAAACCATTCAACCTCCTTAGCACTCCTCATTTGAAGCAAGTTGTTATCTATGCATTTCTTGAAACTTGGAAGGCCTAAGATATATGTGGTTGTCTCAAAAGTTACATTTTAAGATGGAAAAGGTCCAACTTTCAAACAGCTCCTGTTCCCATGTTCAACACTACCAACGATTTTCCAATCATGTATTAAACAGGCCAAACTTCTTCGTTATGAGTTTGTCATTGCTGATAGATATCTATGGTTAGCCAGACTGTCATTCCAGAAGCCATTAGTAACATTTTTTACTTTGGAGTAAAAATCAGGGATAGGTTGCATCTTTCATGTCGTGTTGACAAAAGCATCTCTTGTGCCTGCTTTATCTGGGGAATTGCATCAAATACTTAGAGGAAGAGTGGGGAAAAAAGAGAACAGGCTACTGAGGCTCCTTGGAATCAGGGAGAAATCCTAATTCAATTGTCGATTAACAATAGGAGTACATTTTTAGATATAGGTATTTTTAAATGATTATCCAAAAATCACTTGAATTGATTCTTTATGTGACAAATGTCATTCAGGGGTTGTGTGGGTGAATTGAATGGATACAGAATGATTTTCTGCAAAGGCAGAATGTTCTTTGAAAAAATTATTGGAACTTTTGTATTGTTTTTCATATGTAGTCAAAAAATTTCTCCTTAGGGAACATATCCTGAAATGATCATTGAAATTTATAGAGATATGTAATTCAGTGGGCAGCTAGCTCTTTGACCCACAATTCTGCATAATGCATGGTCAAATTATGTATTTTTAAATTTATATTCACAAGCTTTTAAAATTTATAAAAATCATACTGTGTATTTAATCTGTATATACATTGTATTTACTTGTGTGGTTTAGGGGGTTTTTTGTGTGTAACTTTTGCCATAGATATCTATATATCTAAGTGCCAATTTTGCATGATAATAAAGTATCTTGAATAGAAGAAAGTTTTTTCTTAAGTATGGGAAGAGAGGGAGAATCCCTTTTAAGCAATGAAAAGAAAACAGCTTTACAATTCTTAAGCCTATCAAATAGCATTGTTTTCCCAGAATAACTGATAATGTTAATGACATAAACATTATGTATATTAAAATACAAAAATTTGCAGATGTTTATAATGATAATTTATTTTAATATAAACCACCACAAAATGCTGGCTTGAATGTATTGATAGTGATAGATGTTAATGTATAATATCAGTAAATGATTTTTTTTGCAGGTAAAATAATTTGGGTTTATTATT
Organism: Antechinus flavipes; assembly: GCF_016432865.1. NCBI lineage: Eukaryota > Metazoa > Chordata > Mammalia > Dasyuromorphia > Dasyuridae > Antechinus > Antechinus flavipes. Next base: position 284,833,651 of record NC_067400.1, on the reverse strand, counting down.
TTGAATAAGAAAAAACACTAATGGCAGGGATGAAGGCAGTATTATTGATAGAAGCAGGGTGGGAGAATCAATGTTTAACCAAAAATGTAATTCTGCTTGACAGCAAAGCTAAAATGATTTCATTTTGTATATATCCAGATTAGTAAATAGCTTCAGGCAGCTGTCACATCACATTGCATTAGTCCATTGTTTCAATGTAATCAAATGAAAAGACTTAAATACATTTGTGTGTTTTAACTGAAATTAGCAAAAGAATTGTATAATTATGATTATGATTTAGAAACTTACTTTATGCCATCTTTTCCTGATAGCATAAATATGACATAGAAATTCAAAGATTTTGTAGAACCACATTTAGTATACCCTTAAGACTAAAAGGTGCTAGATAAAGTAGATAAATATACATCCAAAGCAATATGGTACATTTAATGAGATGAGTCAGTAGGGTTAATTATTTATGAACTGAGACTTGACCAACAATCAACTGTAGTTTATGATTTTAAACTGTTGTGGTGATACATAAAGCATATGTGACTTTTTTTAATTGTGAAAACCACAATATACATATATATTTATAGGCATATATATTTCTGAAATAATAGATTTATCTATAACTATAAATAAGCATTTGTTTATAGATATAGATATATATATATAAAGCATTATTTCTTGGTCAAACTCATAAATTTATGATCCAAAAACATCCTGCATTATCCAAATCATTTTGTGCAAATAAAAAATATTTCACATTCACAAGAATAAAATCATTCCTGTTGCACAATACATAGACACAAGAGAAGCTATCAAATAACTTATGGAAGAATCATTAATTTAGATTTTCTAGCATGTAGGTATTTTTTAGAATGTCTAATTGGGCAGTAATAGGAGGGGAAGGGGATAGTATCTCCAATTTCCCAAATTAAAGGTAATGTTTAGCACAAAGATTGAACATCAAATTAAAATTGTTTCTAATGACCAATGCCATTGGATTCTTTTGACTTTTAGAAAAATTCTCAAGAATAAGTATCCATTCACAACTTAATAATCAGAACAATTTAATTTCTCAGAGTCATTTCTTTGGTTCAACTATTATAAGATGCCACATTTACATATACATATAAGCTTATATGTATATGTGTACACATGCATATATATGTTTGGCCGTGTAGATTTTGTGTGGCTGGAGAATAGAAATGTTACATTATCAGTAATAAAAAGAAGATGCTGGAAAAGTGGGAGACTTCAATTCATATGAGCCTATAGTGGCCCCAGAGTGATGGCCTGGGTTTCCAAATGGGTCTAAGATTTCTCTATCATTTTTCTATAATAGAAAGCCCTTTCTAAGGCTTCACCCAGTCCTTTTAATTAAAACCATGTCAAAGCAAACTGCGCAGTATAAACAGGATTACTGAAACAACACTTTAGGGAAATTATTGTAAAACTTTGTTTCTAATCAAAAGAATACATATTAGACAAACTAGTAATTGGTAATATGGCAATTGCAGATACATACTCATAACCTATAAATGGGAGCAAATTAGGATGAGACAAGGATTGGAGAAGAAAATACAGAGGTACTCAATTTTATCTAAAGATTCAAAATTACAAAGTGGAGGAAAGAAAATGAGTGGTCTTTGTGTCAACTACTTTCTCTTAGCTCTGACATCTTATTAGCCATTAATGAAAGCAATAGCAACTGTATGCCTTTATTATTCAAAATATATCAAAAAGGATAGCTGACTTTCATGGGGGGAAATGAAAATAAATACTAGCATGAGCTTTGTCCTATTTTGTGTTTCATTTTCTCCGTTCTTTCTTATTTAGTAAAAAATAGTTCACAACAATTCTATGCCATTGCATTTTGTCAAATCTTCATGCACTCTTTGGAAAGAAATAGTATCTCATTTTCAGATGGCAGATCCCATCTCCATAGAGGACTCCTGAGGAATCTTTCAGCTTACATTCTATATCCATTATTTCTCATTGTTTCTCCTATGACAAGTTTGACTTCAGCTAAATGGGCAGGGCAGGACCTGAGGAGTAGAGTTGATTGGGTCTAGATGGGTTGAACTCAGAAGAAATGGAAGCATCTTTTATTTGGGATTAACATTTTTTTCTCTCAACAAATAATTTAAATTTATCAGGTAACTGTTCTCAAGTAGTACAGAAGATATCAGATCATGACAGAAATAGAAGCTTCATGATTTTGAGGGATATAAGAATCCATAGTATTTGTAGAGAAGAAAGTTATAATAGTTCTTCCCAGATTCTACCACATGTCTGTCTCTATTACATTATGTAATGAGAACATAAAAAAGTAAAATCTGGAATGATTAAAAGAACTAAGCCAGCTAAACTGAGAAAATATACTCTAGAACCAAATGTAAACCTACAAGCCACATGAGATTATAAAAGAGTCCTGAATTTTGGTACAGAGGCTTTACATTTAAATCCAAGAGCTGCCATTAACTGCTGAGACCTTGTAGGCAATTCATCAGGACTCAGTCTCCTCATCTATGAAAAAAAAAAAAGATATAAAAAAATTAGATGACTTCTAAGGTCTTTTCCAGCTCTAACTCTATGATGTAACTGAAATTTAAAAAAATAAGAGAAAAAAAAGAAATTGAGTCATATACTGAAAGAACAAATTAGCTTGTCTGAATATATGTATTCATTGTGTGGATTTCCACAAAATAAAAAGAGACATTGTAGTTAAGAGATATTATCAGTCACTTCAGCTAGAAAGCTTTTCCACCTAATCACTTTAAGAACACAGCATTCACTATATGCTCACTTTTGTTTTATTTTGTTTTTTGTTGTTTACTTGCTTTGTTTTCAACTTACTTGTTTAAAGAAAATCTTGAATAATCAGTATTTAAGCCATCTGGCTTTATTATTTAAAATAAATTGTCTTTTGCATGCTTTTGATGATTTCATTTCCTTCATCTTCATTATTTTTGCAGTTTTTAAATTTTTAGAGAGATGATTGTACTTTTATTTATCAAATTATTCAGCCATGAGTTTTATATTGCTGTGTAACTTTTTTTTCCTTTCCCACCAATCTGACTATATTTAATAGTACCTATTTCATATTTCATACTTCAATTCTTCATTAACCAACTAAAACTAAGCTCAAAGGAGTTTGATTCTTGAAAACAATGTTCTACTTGGTAGTATGTTGAAGTCTGCTTAACAGATATTAATATTTTTAATTTGTAAAATATGAATTATTTCTGATAAAGCCACTATCTCTATATATTTATTTATACAACTTCACAATGATGAAGGAATTAAGTATTGTCATGAATACCCATCAACTTTGGGGAATAGTACTAAAATGTTCTTTTGTACGTGATCAGTTTACTAATCCCTTATATACAGTGATTGAAGTACTCCATTATGTTAAGGTCCTAACGATTCCCTTAATCCATTTTATTTGCTTCAGGAGTATATGTTTAGATAAATATAAATATGTACACCCAGTCATATTATTGTATAAAATGGTGCAAATATATAATTTAAATCTCAGATGATTATATTCATTTTAAATAAAAGAATTAAGATCTTACATCTATTACTATACAAATCTATATCAAAGCATAATTATATAGTGAAAAACATAACCACAAAATAGTAACTACTCTTTGTAGTTTTTGATTAATTATTCTTTTCTCTTTACAAAATGTAAAAATGATTATGTATATCTACATGGAAAACCAGTCCAATTTATTTGAGCAAATTAGTCAATTCAGTGAAATGATTAGTCAGTTTATTCAAACAATTGAACTGACTTACTTTTCCCCATTGTTTTAATCAATTAATTCAGAAAATTAGACCAAGTGGTCAATTCAGTCAAAATAGTCAAATCAATGGAACATGTAGGAATTGCTGGAATTCCTAACTTATGAAAATTGATAGACAATATTGAATGATAGAGCTATCAAGCTATCTACAATATAACAATATAACCTGAACTGCAGTTTTGAACATGTTGGCAAAAAGTAATGTTTAATCATTTTGGGATGACCACACTATGTTCATGTTTAGAAAGCGCTCTTAATATGAATCTAGAGAGTAATTATTTCTCTGGTGCTCTCTCTTACACCTAATTTCAGGTTTTAGAATCTTTCACACATGTAAATCACTATTTTTTTAAAGTTACATTTTGGGACCCAGAAAAGAAATTTTAGGCTTAAAAGGGAATGGAAGGGGGGAAAATGAGATCATAGAAAGTTATTTTTTTTTTAGATCTTAGCTTTAGAATTAATTAACTCCCAGTATCCTACACATTTCATTATTTTTCTATTATCAATATTTTTCTTGCTCCCACCTTCTCTCACACCCTGAAAAGAAAGAAAGGGAGGGAGTGAAGAAGGAATAAAGGAAGGAAGGAAGGAAATTGGACCATGTATAAACTTAAACACAACATGTAAAACAAATTCCTACATTAGCCACTTACCAAAAAAAAAAAAAAAGAATAATTATATTTCTAAAGTACTTATTTCTCAATAAGATTTCATTTTTATTTTGTGTTTTGGGATCCCTGTGATATATAATGAAGGTAGTATCTCAGCTGCTCCATCCTATAAATTTTAAATAAGAGTATTAAAAAGAACTTAAAGAACTTGGATCTTTTTTTGGATACCCTCAGGAAGTATCTATAACATCCTATTCTATAACATGGGAAGTACTAACCCTAAATCCACTAAGATGTTAGAAACAGAGTATTGTTTTGTCTACTTGCTAAATTACTATTATATGCCCTTTTTGGTTTGAATGTGGATATGGAAGTGGGGTATTAAAAGTTATCAGTTACTGCATTTTTCTTATTTGAACTTCTCTTGGTAAATGTTAAAGCAGATGTGAAACCACAGTCACTTAAGTGTTCTTTGAGGCAGTTAAGATGGAATATGTACCCATTGTTTAGGATTCATGAAGTTAGAATGGCCCAAGGCTATACTATAGTGGTGTGACGGCATTTTCAATTAGAATGAAGCATGTTCTATCAGGTAGACTTGGATCTTTAAATTCCTTTCACAACTGCACATTCTACTTTGTCCGAATCTTATTTCTAGCAGTTGTAGAAATATTAGGATCTGTTTCAAAGAAGAATCCTGTTTTCATCAAATCCTCCCTATTTCACATATTCTTCCTGACTATTCCATAGATTAAAAAACTGCCTTCACTGCATACTTGAACATATAATGCCTAGATTTGGATGAATGTTACTTTGTATTTTATCCACAGGTATACTGTACAGCCAAAAAAGAGAAAGAGAGAGAGAGAGAGAGAGAGAGAGAGAGAGAGAGAGAGAGAGAGACAGAGACAGAGACAGAGACACAGAGACAGAGACAGAGACACAGAGACAGAGAGAGAATACCTTTTGGGTAATTTTTTTTCTTATAACCATTCCACATAGAAACTTCATCTTGTATTCATCAGGATTTGTAATTTCAGACTCCTCTTCAGACTGGTTGTATAATGGAAAAGGATACAAACATAAATCAAGTCATGAAATAGGGAAACTACCTAATGAATGAATGAATACCATATTTTACTTTGGAGTTGTGCCTAGTTGTTTAAATTACTTTTTCATTAGTGTAGTAGTTCTGCCACACGCTAAAGTAATTTGTAGATGTCTCTATGTTCAAGAAACATATTAATCTCTGCCATAATTGTGAAAAATATTTTTCATCCAGATTGAAGTAAGAGTGAAGAGGCAATTAGCCTTATAATCATAAGTTTTGTGGTTTGTTACACTGTTATTTTATAAATATTTATTTTAAAATTGACATAGGGCAGTTAATAGCAAACTGTGTGTGTGTAACTTTTATTTTAAATATAATGTTACAGGTGTTTAGGGTAATTGTAGATTTATTAACTTACATAAGAACTCAGTAATATCTTTATAAATTATTCCTTGAGGTCATACAAACCTTCCCTTCACTTATATAACAGACTGACTCTTCTAATGCTGTGGTGCTGATAAGAAGAGGGAAATTTTTGGGAATGCAGCTAATTCTAGGCTTTATTAAGTTGTGATAAAAGTATCTGCTTTGGGAGATGAGTGATATACATCACATTGATGGTATAACTTCAAAGCCAGACCATAAATTGACCTTGAAGTGCATAGTAGTTGATAACAACATCCAAATAATAAAGAAATTTTCTCAGTCTCGATACCAATAACCTTTGCAGTGTTTTCCAAGGATTTATTTGATCCTCAACATTTGATCTAACTACAGTGTTTTGTCTCTTTCAAAAACACAAATGCAATTTGCTTTTTGCTGATCCATTAATCCACATGTGTGTGAATTTGGAATCATTTTATGGGGTTTTTTTTTTTTTGAAATTTTCTTCTCTTTCCAAAGGGTGAGAGGAACTGGAAGAGACTCAATTAATTGCCACTTTCTGTGGAATAAAGAAATATTGTATGTTATTGCTACTTTCTAAATAATCAGTCACATTCTGATGCCAGAGGAAGAAAAAAGAAGGAAAATCCATTCCTATAAAGGTTAAGAGCTCCAAAAAATTTGGGTACTCTTAAGTAACATGAATTTTTTTCAGCCAATTCTACAGGATAAAAGTAACTAATTTTTTTCTTTGTGAATGCCAAACTAATTTTCTGTTTAAAAGTGAACACAGTAAATAATATTAAAATTATAACCATTTTGTTGTTGTTGTGTGTTGTTGTTGTGTGTGTATGTATTTTCTTTTTCATTTTAACCAGCCTCTTATACCTAGAAGTCCCACAAGCAGTGTTGCCACGCCTTCCAGCACCATCAGCACACCCACTAAAAGAGACAGCTCTGCTCTTCAAGACCTCTACATACCCCCTCCTCCAGCAGAGCCCTACATCCCCAGGTATAGAACTGAGATACTGTGCTTTGTTATGCGGCCTCTGATTCACAATAACAACTTGGAAACAAGCACAAGTCTGTGCTAGGGTTCTTTGCTTGAATGATTTCCAGTGCAATATAAAAAAGATTCTAGAATATCCCTTCATCCCACTCATCATATTGAAACATGATACTGACATGTATCTGTAACAAAATAATAATAATCTATGTTTCATGACCAGAATGCTCCAGATTCCCAAATTATTTTCAAGGTTTTTTTTAAATGTGGTAGAAAACATTATAACTTATGTATACTTATAAAAAAGAGATTATGAAGCATAAGCATTTGGATTTTCTAATCTTTGCACATCTAACATGTCTATTTCTATTGCCTTTTTGAAAGGTGGAAAGACTTTAAACAAAGTGATTTTAGAGCACAACAGCATTGATTTTTTAAATGTATTTTCTAAATTGACAGATCTTTCCTCCATTTCACTTCCAGACTCCTGCTTGAAATTCCTGACATGTCTGGAAATAAAGCTTTTCTGCTGTGATTCATTCTGTCCTGAAGCATTCTGATATTCAAACTGGTGAAATGCTGCAGTGCAGAAAACACAGAAAGGACTTAACATTGAATGTGAATAATTGAGAACAGTTGCAAGAATTAGTTTCCATTTTAAAAATTAACTGTATAGCATCTCAAAAACTCCATCAGACCATGAAACATGCCTTTATCCATTTCTGCGATAAAAATGTTAAATAATACAAAGATAAGGACAAATTCTTAATCTACATAATTGTGCCATGTACATCTCTCCATCCTGTCCAAAATACTAAGTGTTTCCAGCATATATAAATTGAAATCCCATATAATAAATTAAATCTCTCCATTCTTTGACTTGCCATACTTGGATACATCAGAGATTTTTGATACGTGTATATGTTAATAATGCATTCTATAAGTGACTATATTTAATATTTTTGTATTATAATCTTTACATTCTAAATTAAGCAGACATTTATTATTATAATATTCCCTCTAAATTCACCTAGTATTGAGATTCCATTATATCTGGAAGACATTTTAATTTTTCATTTGTAATATTAAACATGGGCATTAGTGACTTGGGAATTGAACAATATTAACTAATAATTGAACAGATTAACTTACTAACTTTCTTCACAAGATCATTGAATCTGAAAATGGAAATAGATCTTAGTGGCAATTATCTTAGATCATACCTATATATAGTACCCAGTCATCTAAACTTCCCTTGAAGACTTTCATTAAGAGGAATCAAGCCATTACCTCTTGAATCAGACTATTCCATTTTTTGATACCTCTAATCATTAGAAAAATTTTCCTTATATGTAGACCAAATTTAGCTCTCTGTACCTTCTACCCATTGATCCTAGTTTTGTCCTACATGACCAATCAAAAGTAGGCAAATATCTCTTCTGCATTGCAACATTATAAATATTGGATATAGCTATTAGTCCCACCCTCATCTGTTTCTGTTTTTATTTCTTCTGACAAAACATTTCTACATCCCATTATCCAACTTTCATACAGCATAGTCTCTAGTCCCCTATACTTCTGCTCATCATTATCTTTTTTTAAATGTGTCATCCAAAGCAGAACATTCCGGTTGCGATCTAAATTGGGACTGTGCTTTCCTATATCCTAGACAATGATTTTCTAATGTAACCTTAAATTACTTTATAATTTTTGCTATTATGTCTCACTATTAAGTCATATTGAGATAGGAGAATGATTACAGGATCTTTTTCATGCGAACCTAATCATATGAACCTAAGTTTTCTCTTCACCTAAAAGTATAACTTAACATTTACCTATATTGAATTTCATCTTATTATGTTCTATCCTGTCCTATCCCCATTAAAGTCATTTTTGGCTCCTATCTTAGAAAGAGTCATTTTTATTCTACTCCTTCCTATCATCTATGTATTAATTAAGCACACTTTTATTCATTTCTGTGATAATAATGTTAAATAATGCAAAAATAACAAATTCTTAATCTACATAATTACACAACTCTCCATCCTATCCAAAAGAATAACATGTAACACTTATTGAGTTCTTTGCTGAAATCTAGGAATCTTTATACAATATTTCTCTGATTTATACTCAAGGAAACAGTCCAAAAAGAAATTGTCTGACATTATCTTTTAATCATAAAGCTATACTGGCTCTTAGTGATCATCATTTCCCTTTATTAATATTTTCAAACCATCAGTTTGATATGTTTTACAATGCTTTGAGTAATCAAAGTCAGGTTCATTATATGTAATTTGAAGAATTTGTTTCCTTCCCTGTTTTTTTCTTGAAAATTGGGAATTTGACTTTCTTAGGTACCATGGTACATTTTTTATTCTCCATGATCTTTCAGAAATCATTGAAAGAAACCCAGCAATAATTCTCTAAGATCTTTTGGTACCCTAAGGTATAATTCTTCTGAACCTGAGTAGAACTCATCACTAACAACCACATGGCTGCATTTTCCTATTAACACTATGTTTATTCTGTCCTTTCCAATCCAAAAAAGCTCAAAATCCTTTTGACTTCTCTTTATCCTATATTATCTACCCACTAATCAGTACCTCTGTTATTTCTTCAATTTCCCTTTTTTTTAAATTAACTTAATAGCTTACTAAAAATTACCTCCACATCTAACTTAATAAAACTTTCCTTTTTGTCCAAAGCACTCTTCACCAAAGTCAGCTCATATTAAACAATAGTACTTATTATTCTTCTAGGACAATGCCACACTTTTTTATATATCCATTACTCATTATGTTTATCAATGAATTTCATCTGTTTTCACAGTGGTCTTTTTCAACTGCTCTCCCTTTTCTTTCCAATTGAAATTGCTTTTATTTTCTTATTAGAATTTCTTGAGCATCATATTTTTAAAGAAGACTTCCTCTATAGAATTTTAGTTGATAAGATATCAATTATCCATTCTCAGAAATTCTTTTAAATTTGGTCTCCAAAAATCTAAAATCTAAATTCTTCTTAGCTTTTTTCTCCTTTCTCCTGAATTCTAACATGAAACTATCATGTTCTCCTTAAGTTCTTAATTTTTTCTGCTTCAGCAGCCAGTTTCTCATTGTTAGTAAGCTCAAGTTCAAAATAAAACTTCCCCTTCTTTTGTCTGTCTTTGAAAGGACAAAATATCATTGAGGCAAGCTAAGAATATACTCATTATTATGCTTTTGATGGAGAAGAGCTCCAGCTGTGCATAACATCAATGTCCCTCATCATTACTATATATTGTCTTTATTCTAGACTTGTATTCTGTTTTCTGCAAAGCATACACAAATGTATACTCACATACATAGACACATGTATGTATAATCATACATACATATAAATATGTTTTCCTTCGTGGGAACTGTAAGATGTTATAAAGAAAATATTATTTCTATTTCTCTTTCCACTGATTGTGACTCTTTCTGTCATATTCCTCCTTCAAATTCATGCATTTCCTGATATGAGCATGGCTTCCTAAGGTATATTACTACTCTGCAAGCATCGCTTCTTTATTCTGTTCTCCTGGAATAAGAGTATAGTCTTCTAGTATCACATTATTGAGATGAGTTCTGTCTCACTATGTCTTAGTGATGAGTGTGAAGTTAAATTTGCTTCCTTGCATTTGGATCTTGAGTTTATATAATTTGTTATCCATATTATCCATTTTTGTTTTGTGAAAAGGCATTAGGTGCCATACACTAGAATATCATACAGTAGAATGTTGTACAATAAGGAATAATTAAAGTGTATGATTCAGATATGAAGTGGGTTATCTTTTCTTCTTTGTTTTCCTTAGTTTTAGCTGAAACTAGGAATGCCAGTTTATAAAGCCATTTTCTCCAGATGAATAATTCTAACAGATTAAGTAATCAGAACTAAAATAAATGTGTTTAAAAAAAAAAAAAGTCAATCCCTTTCTAAAGTGACGGAATTTTTCCCATTTTGCCTCTTCTTCCCAAATTAAAAGAGTCTTCTGTAAAACCAGCATATTCTCTTATTAAATAGAAGATATTTTAACCCATGAAAACATCAATTCAAATCACAAGATTGCATGAATGTGGTGAAGCTATAAATGAGAATGAGATAACATTCATAGTGAGAGTACAATGAGAGAAAGTTCTCATGAAAAATATCAAGAACTAGCCAGGGTGATCATATGAATCATATGGATCCATACACTAGTAGAATTCTTTCAAAGTAACAAATATTTCTCCAAAATGGAAAATTCACCACTTTTGACAGAATATAAAACATCTTAAATTCCAATTTAAATGAAATTAAAGTTATCATAGCCCTAGGGTAAAAATGATTGGAAGAATACATTTGTAATCCAGGTTAGGTAAAATACTTTTGATGTAACTTCTGTGCTTCTGATATATTTATCCCAGGAAAAGAAGAGAAATACATGTGTGTTGCTCAGATTTCTTTAAAATGGCAAACATTTGGTTCATTCATGATGAACTAGGCTATAAAGCATATTTCTAGAATCATAAAATGCAAATTTCCCATTCTATTTTTGCTTTATATTTACATGAAAATTCATGTAAGCATTATAATATAATTCATGATTTTAGACATTGCCAGATTCCTCTTCTGTGATATAACTTGAAACATGCACAATTCATATTTGGACAACTGTGAAATTTAATTACCGTTGTCTTATTTCTATTGTTTCTATTGTTAAATGATGATGAAGTAGAACTAGAATATTGTTGTCACTAATACATAAAAAAGTGAAGATAAAGAGAGTAACTGAAGTGATATTGTTATCATGGTTTTCCCTAGACCAGCTGGACAGAAAAAAAATGGGAGGCATTCAGAAAACAGATAACAACCTTGCAATTTAATTGACAACTAAGGTTCCCTGAGGATCTCAGCTTCTTCCTGTTTTACTTTTTTTTGTAGTTTTTCTACTCTCCTTGAATCAATTTATGATGAGCCATCTCAAGTTGGAAACCACCTTGGTTCATGGTCTTCCTTCTTATTAGACAGGTAGTAGACCATAATTATTTGATTTTTCCACATAATGTGGCTATAGTATAAAGATGGTATGAATTAGCCAAAACATATTTTTCAGTTACATTTGATTCAGCTATCTGTAGGAATTTTAAAGCCTAAATCATAAAATTTACAAGTGAGAAAGGACTTAAAAGTTTAAATAATCCTAAATAAGCCTGAATTGTAGAGGAGGAATTCTAACTCCCTTTATGGTATTCTCCCACAAAAATTTTCATAAAGCTAATCTTTTCTCAAAGACCTCCAATGATGAGACCTCATGATAGTCCATTCCATGGACTTCTCTAATTACAAAATTCTTCCCTATATTGAACATTTTGTGTGTGAAAATCTTTCAAATATATGAAATAGCATGTCTTCCCTATAGCTATTGCCATTTCTTTCAGCTGACCTTTATATGCCATGCTTTCAAATTCTTTCTCTATCATAGTCACCCTTTTTTGAATCAATTCCACCTTTTTTATAAGCCAATAATACTGATAATCAAAATTGATTGTGATACTTGAGATGTAGTGTGATCAAGGAAAAGACCAGTGGAACCATAAATTCACTTCTCTTGCTATTAACATTAGACATATTATTAATGTAAACTACAGTCACCATAGCTTTCATGGCTATCATACAGATAACTCTTATTAGACTTGCAAGTCATTATGACATCCAGGTCAGTTTCACTTGAACTAGCTGCATCAATTTCAAACCTATACTAGTCCAATTGAGTTCTTAAACTATATAGTGGAATATACATATTATATATAGATAAACAAATGTTTAAATATGAAGACTTTTAATGAATATTTAAGTCAGGTGAAGTATCAGTCCTCTAAGAATGAGAGCTATATGGGAGATTCATATGAATTTACCCAAGACTAGTGGTAAGGAAAATAGATAAAAGAATTATTTTTGCTTTGTAACACTTCTAGGATTCAAGAACTTTTATTGATTATTCTAAAAGACCTAAAAAGGCAAAATTAGTTTCCATTTATTAAAAAAAAAAAACCACATAGTTCTTCTAGTGGGCCTGAATAGTACCAATAAATTTTGTTTTTCAAATATGGACAGTATCAATAGGTATTGGGGTCAGTAGACATCTCTAACTATATATCTGAAGATTTCTATAAGCTTCATGTATTCTCAGACGTGAGCAATGAAGTAAACTTCCTTTATACATAGAATAATAAGAATTAATTTAAACAGCTGATTTCAACAAACTCTTTTTACCATTCAAAACATATTTAGACTTGTGTTTTTGATTCAAACTTTATAATACAGAATGTCATCTTATTTTTATGTCATTTGTTCATGTCAGTGTTTGGGATCCATTATTTAAAGAATCATGAAGAAAATAAATAACTGATATTGGACAAGGAACAAATGTGTTTTCATCTATAATCCATATGTTCCTAAAAGTATACCTCTCTGCTATTTTTATCCATTGTCTCTTGTTCTAACCACTGGAACAAAGTACCACAAATATTATTCATCTTCATTGTAATATCACCTTTGATACTAGAAGAGATCCATCATGTTATTTCCTACTGTCCATACCTGCTTCCAGTCTTCTCCATACTAAATACTTCTAGTTCACTTAGATAATGCATAATTTCAAGTCCTCTTACTATCTTTCTCATCCTTTTCTGGATGTGTTTCATTTTGCCAATGTTTATTCCCTAAAATGTGGTCCAGAACTGAATATAGTGTTATATTCATAGTCAATATAGTCAAACTAAGGAAGACAAAGCAGATTAAGATAATCAGCTACCTTCATTCTGGACATTATCCATTTTAATGTATCCTAGAATAGCATCAAATTTTTGTCTGAAATCTTTTTATCTTAATTATTATCCTATCTATAGGTCCCCTATCCTGTACTTATAAAGTTGTTTAAAAAAAAAAGAAACATTAGAACTTTATAATTATTTCTATTAAATTTCATCTTAGTATCTTCCACTCATTTTTCTAATATATTGAGATCTTTGAGCATCCTGTCATTCACCACATCAGTTATCCTTTCCAACTTTGTGTCATTTATTAACTTGATAAACATAGCACTTCCACCTTCACCTAAGACAATGGTAAAACAATAGAATAGCACAGGGCTAATGATGGAACTCTACACTGATCCTCTGGTGTTTTTCCTTCTATACTGACATTTTCATTCAATATTAATTTCAAATCTACATAATAATATTATCATTCAGTCTATATCTCTCCATTTTGTCCACAAGAAAATGTGAGATTCTTGGTCAAATGGCTCTGAAATCTGTCTGTCATTCCTTTAATATGCTTTCCAATAACCCTCTCAAAAAAAAAAAAAAAAAGATAATGAGGTTATTTGGCTCAATGTGATGAACAATTCCCTTTCGAAATGCTTCACAAATCACCACTTTGGTAAAATATTTTAGAACTCTGCCAGAAATCAAATCTTCCTAATTTAACAAACTGAAACTTGGAGGAACACACTTTCTTTCCCTTTCAATAACTGGAATATTTTTTCCTTTTCCAGTTTTATGGCCCTTCTTTCATTTTCTATTTTTTTTTCAAAGAGGGACACACATTTAATACTAAAGAAATTTAGATGGTACCTTATTTAGTGAATTCCAAAAATCATGTGATCCTTTAATGTGATTGTTAATATTCTTTTGGAATCTTTAAATAAAATAATAGAAATATAAGTGGGACTGAATCTGGGTCAAAATTGGCAGATCTATAGAATTATATTTAAAGATTTTGAAGCTGTGCTAATACAGATTTTAAAGTTTCTTTTTAATTTTTTTGATCATAATAGTGCATTTTTATTCCTAAAAATATGATTTGCTGTGTATGGAGGAGAAGCATAGAAGCAGCATGATAAGACCTGAGTTCCAATTCCATTTCAAGTACCTTCTAACAGAAACTAGAATAAATTATTTTACTTCTCTAAACTTCAGATTACTCCACTTTAAAATGGCTGTAATACTTTCCCTATCTACCTTATAAGGTTGCTCTGAATTTTAGAGTATGTATTATGAAAAGATTTTGAAAATTGTGAAGCTCTTTATAAATGAAAGATATTATTATTATTTCTTTTTCTCTCAACTCCTTTCACCTTCTTTTTGCTCTTTTTCCAAAATTCCTTTTCATTCTGCCTCCTTCCCACCCCAGGGATGAAAAAGGAAACCTTCCCTGTGATGATCTCAGTAGGCACCTAGTGGGCAAACCAGTGCATAAGGGATCCGAATCTCCAAATTCATTTCTTGACCAGGAATATCGGAAGAGATTTAATGTGGTGGAAGAAGATGCAGTTTTGTATTGCTATGAATATGATAAAGGAAGATCAAGTAGTCAAGGAAGAAGAGAAAGTACTCCAACTTATGGTAATTTTTTAAAATTCTCTCTAAATTTTGGTAGACATGTTTTAGCTGGTATTCATCTCAGACTCAATGAAAGCATTGATTTTCGAGCTTTGGACAACTTTTGAGCTTTAAATAGCTTATCCATTCTAATACAACTGTTCTGCTGTTGATTTTATTTTCCTTTGTCAGACATCATTTATTCCACCAAATGAGAAACATGAGCTATAAATGAAATTATGAGTTAATCATAATAGTTCCTAAAAGTACCTATTTTCCATCACTAGGAATATATGTAGATAGAAGGTGTTTAACTCAGGATTTTCTCTCCATCTTAAAGTGTTGTCTGGAATCAGGAGATCCAAAATCAGAGCAATTTGAACTTTTATCTGTTCTGAATTCTTTTTTTTAAAGGAACTCATTAAATATACAAAAGAATGTAATTGTTCATACTTTTTGTTTTGTTTTGGAGAAGTGTTATTAGAAAGGGCTGAAGATTTGTCTTTTAATCATGCATACAAATATTGAAAATCCATTAGTGGTTAATCTTACACTAAATTCTAGACTCATGTCAACTCTTTCATGAGTGTTCCAAGATTTACTAAAAATTTATTGAAATTAGGGTGCTTAGAGGAAATGTGTAATTATTTAAATAGAAAGTTGTCCAATACTTAAGGAAATTAGGCACTTCTTTGATCTTTCCTACTCTGTGTCTCAAGGATGTTATTATTCTCTCTTGAAGTGCTTGAGAAAAACCTAAAATCAGCATCATTCAAGCAACACATATATGTATAACTTTTTTCTTAAAATATAATATGTCACAAAAGATACCTAGAACTACAAAAGGAAACAGAAGAGCCTTTTTAAAATATAGTAGATTCTTAGATTTTTACATCCTTTGGGGATCTGCCTATTGAGTAAAAACAACTAAGGAATTTGTGTAAAGCTGTGTCTAAGGGATGGAAAGTACAAATAGTAATTTTTTTTAACTTCTCAAGTCTATATAATAGAAAACAAATTAAAATTTTGTGGAATTTGTTTGAGTATAGCTTTGTTTTAGTATTCTAGATTTCAAAATTATTGACTCAGAAAAGAACTCAGCAGAAATGTTTGTGGAATCAAAACATAGTTTTAAACCTGAGTTTTCTTGAAATCTCTTAATGATTATAATAATATAATATATAATTATATAATATTATAATATAATATATAATATATGTTATATATTATATATTATAATAATATAATAATCTTAGATGATTATTAAGTTAATTCATATGTTTATTTTAAATGTTAGTAAAGAATTCTATCACATATATATTTTAGACCATTTTCCCCCAAAACCATTGTATCATATTCTGTGATGCTATGCTATGTCATTCTTCTAAGGAGAGTGAGGATTTGACATGTAGTCTTTAAAAAAAAAACTCACCTCCCCTATACTGTTTTACCAAAGTTTATAAACAGTCTCATATTAGCCACATATTAATAATATATAGTTTTAAAATGTACATTTTAGGCCACTAAAGTTTAAAGCTGCACCCAAACTTTTGAGACATCTAGTATGATTTTTTTTCCTGATTACTCATAGATACTAAATAAACAATAATGACATTTCCTGCTCTGTTGTGAGGAATGCTATCTCTATGGTTCTATATTTCTCTCTCCCCCCAACCAGATGCACACATACATCTTGCCCCATCAAATAAGATAAACTTTAGTTAGATATTGGTAGGGAAAGGATCACAAGGTTAAATCCTCCAGTGAGTCTCCACACTGGGAACAAAGTTATTGATCCTGTCTAAGGAAAAGAGCCCACATTCTGACAATAAGCATAATTCCCTCCAGATGAAGACATTGATAATTATAACCTGACTTAGCATACTCCTTTCTCTTTGTGCCCCTAAAAATCTCTCCAGACCAGGCTATGTTCACACCAGAAGATGTGTAGACGTTCCTTAAGAGCTATAGACCTACTTGCAATGGCCATTCTCTTCTTAGCTCTGGCTGATAGAAACCTTGATTTCATCCATGCATGGGGTTTCCATTTTTTTAGTCTTTGTCTTCAGTATAAATTGTCAGACACCAAGTTACCTAATTGCCCCTAAGTTTTCTCAATTATCCTAATAACAGTAACTTTCTATACATACTGCCCCCAAAGATATTAAATCTTAATAATGCACTAAGATTTTTGAGAACCCAGCAATGCTATGAACAACATATAGACATGCAATCATTTTTTATCTTCAGTGTGTTATACATCCTCTGAGTCTTTCCTAATTCAGTTTGATTATACAGCCATTTATTAAGCGAATGCTAACATGGTGTTGTTGTCAGTGGAATAAAAATTTTAAAGGGACAAATTTTATCCTCAAACAACTTGTATTCACATGGGAGAGTGAGAAGTAAGGAAGACATATACAGAAATTACTGGTAAAAGGAAGAATGAGATAAGCAGAAAGACGATCCAAAGTCCAAATGTCCAAAGACAAATTTCATGAGGAACAACTCACTATTTATAACAGATGTTCAAGCCAATTGTGTGTATATATTACAATTCTGCTGGCCGTAAATATTTGACTAGTAATATCAAAATCTTTTGACAGATTTACCCCTTTGTTCATTTGGCCAGCTTGGTGATTCCATATTACCCTTTCTCTCTTTTCATTGTATGATCTTAAAACTCCCCTGAAATCAGTTATTTACTCCTTCTCTACAATTTGCTAGGCTGAGCTCATTATCTCTCCTCCATACCAATAGTTCTCAAAGCTGTCTCCATTTTCCACAGTTACTTTCATGGCTAAGAGATTAATTTTGATCAACCCAAAGGAAAGCAGTTGTGCTTACCACTCTGGATCCAAAGCATAGCCTAACAATTTTTGTCACTAACCTCCTGGCTCATATTAGCAATAAATTTTAAAATGTGCAATTTAAAAATATACATTTTAGGTCACTATAGTTTAAACCTGCACTAAGACTTTTAGGACACCTAATACGATTGTCCTACTATATTCTTGCCCAGTTAACAGTGCTCTACCTTCAAAACTGGGGATAAGAGAAATCAAACTGGTCTTGACATCTTTACCAATAGACATTTAAAAGACAAAAAAATTATGTACAGAGACCTCAAAAATCTTGATTCTATATACAAGACAGTCTAAAGAGATGGGGCTGGGTTTAACTTCAAGCAGGTACAAAGTCAAGAGCCACACAGCTTGATTCACAAAAAGTCCTATCCAAATCATAACAGCAAATTCTTCTATCTCAGAATATTTTTTCAGAATTTCAGTATATCTCAGACTCAAATATATAAGAGAAATAGATGCATGTCTAAATAAACGATCAATAGATAGTATCTTTATTAATGTCCTATAAGACTTTTCTTGTGTTAATTTTGATTCATGTTATCATTGTTTATGGGGGCACCTGATGCAGTGGATAGAATTCTGGGCCTGCCTGGGTTTAGAAAGACTCATCTTCCTAAATTCAAATCTGGCTTTAGCAAGTTTCTAACCATGTGATCCTGGGCAAGACATTTAAACATATTTGCCTCAGTTTCCTCTTCTGTAAAATGAGCTGAGGAAGGAAATGATAAACTACTCCAATATCTTTACCAAGAAAACTCCAAATGGGGTCATGAAAGGTCAGAACAAGACTGAAAACAACTGGACAAATTTTTTTTTATTATATTAAATTTTGAAGTTTTTCTCCTATGTATTTCTATTCCTGAAAAGAAACTTAAGGTAAGAGCTAAAGAATCAGCTTCTCAAAGCAGAAAGACCTATGTTCAAGTTTTATTTCTAACATTTATTGACCATTTGATCCCAGGTAAGTTAACTTAACTCTTTAGTATGCCAACCGATTCTAATAATATTATAACTTACAAAGTAATGCCATTCTCCTTTGGTAGAGAGAATTTCCTTTACCATTGAAATCACAAGTCCAGTTTAAACAATCATTCTCTTTGTATTGTCATCAAACATAAGTAATATATTTTAAGGCTGTTAGACTGCTGCAACATTATGCCAAGTAACTTTTATGACAGCTAGGTGACACAGTCAATAGAGTCCTGTATCCACAGTCAAGAAAACCTGGGTTCCAGCCCAGCCTCCGATATTTATTAGCTTTGTGACCCTAGTCAAGTCACTTAATCTCAAAATTTTAATGATAACAGCATTTACATCCCTGGCTCTTGTGAGGATCAAATGAGATAATATATGTCAATCATTTAGCATAGTGCCTGAAACATGATTAATCAATAATTGCTTATGAGAAATGGGAAACTCAAATGTATCTGAAAGCAGCAGAATCTGATGGATGAGGTAAAACTCTGGTGGGATATTGAAATTTTAGTTAATTATTTAACTAGAAATAGTAGTAAGTGACATCTAAGATATCACCCCTTCATATTGGAGCACTTAAAACATCAGGTGGGTCCCATCAAGAGGGTGCCAATGACAACAAAATTCTGATGTATGTAAAAGTAATGACAAGAAAATTGCTAAAGAGAACTACCAAAACTTAATTGTAAGAAAGTCTCTAAAGTGAGACCTAACTTAGATATTAACTGTTTTATCTACTCAATTCAATCAAACATTGAAAATGAAGTATATCCCTATTTCCTCTTGACTCTACTAGTTAGAATTTCATTGGACATGATGAATTAGAAGGCAAAATAATATCAAATTATATAATAATATATATTAATAAGATTTCCTAATTTCAAATTTTACATGAACTCAGTAACTGCACATATTACCCAAGAGACTTATGGCAAGTCATTTAACCTCTCGGAGACTATTTCCTCTACTGGTAAAAAAAAAAAAATTAGGATATTGGATTTGATAACTTCTAATTTTCCTTGTAGGTCTAAATTCATGATCTTATGAATATTCTCTGAGCTAAATCATGCCATTGTTTTCAATAATATTCCTGGAGCTTATTCTATTCCAGTTCTGTTTTAGGTAGGCTCTTCAGGCTAGAGTAAGATATGCCTAAAATTTTTGATTGTATGACATAAGAGAAATCGGCACAACTACTTGGCATGACATCCTCTTATCAGAGAAAGGGCTGTGGTCTATGAGCAAAGCAGAATTGAATTAGCTCAGAAGGAATGTGTGGTATGCAAAGTTGGAGAAACCATCCAAAATGTTCATAGGGACAATTTGTGTCCAACATAGGGCAGAGAATTTTGAGCTCATAATGGTCTGATCAGCCTCAATCGGGACACACTGTAACAAAGACTCTAACATAATGATGGCATTTTGATTCTCTTCAAAAAGGAAGGACAACAACCAACCAAAGCTTTGTAAGGGAAAGAGATAAAATGAGAGATTTCCTAGTATTGGAGCCTTTTTTTCATGCCTACATAATTTATGTTACATGCCATCAGAGGTCATCCAGATTCTCAGGGGAAAGTATGAGAAGAATTTGTTTTTAAATATAAAAGATATGAGAAATACCTATTTAGGAATAATTTTCTGTCAGGATTTCTATAGGCAGAGATCCTTAGGAAATGGACCAGCAGCAAATAAATTTCTTGATAATAGCCATCCTTTTCAGAGCTTATATTAACATAGATCTTCATTTTCATTCTAAGTAACCAAAGACTGAAATTAAACTTACTCTGTGTTATTAAACAAACATGAAATGTCATCCAAATCACCTTTCTAGCAAATGTGGAATGTATATATTTGATAATTTATCCCCAAGTAAGTGTAATAAACCTAAATGAATATAAATTTAAGTAAGAGTATTTTCATTTCTCCTTAAGTTTATGCAATGTGCCTTGGGGCATCATAGACATTTTAACTTAGATTCATAAATGTGTTAGAAATTCAGAAAAAAATAGTGGTTTGAAGTATTTCCTTTTCTAGTAATAATTGGCTTCATATTTTCCATTAATTCCTTGGTAGTAAGTTAGGTTCTTAGAGGTACTGTCTAGTAGATGCTTCAGTGTACTACAAAGTATATAGTAAGGTTTTCGTTCTCTTATCTCTTCCTGAAAAACTAACCAAAATGAAGTTATCCTGCTTAATTCCTTCCATAAATGCTTGCTAATATGTAGGCATAGATGAAAGCCAACACAGAGGGATACAAAGCAATAGCTAAGTTAATTGCTCATTACATACCATAGCCACTAGGAATACATTCTTTTCTCATTTCTTTTCTTTTACCTCCATTTTTTTTTCCTGTTATTCAGTCTCTTTCATAATTCCCTCTTCTCGCTTCATCCTGTTTTGAATCTCCTCCCTTTAAATATTTTCTATTTTTCTATTTCCTAGTCTAAACCTGAGGCCTTTTAGGAGGACCCAGTAGTGTCTTTAAATACCAATATCAGCACTCCATAGTGAATAAGTTTATAAGAGCATAGATCTAGAGCTGGAAGTTCTTGGCCCTTGAGTTTAATTGTAAACTCATTGGCTATAATAGTTAATGTTCACCTTTTAATCCTTGCCTGGGTCTGCCAATGTTTTTACTGTTGTTCCAGCTACTAGTTTAAGAGTTCTAAGATATCATTTATTTTGACACCTTCATTTATAGGAAATCAAGGCCCACAATAATTAAAAATTATATGAGTAGTAAATAGGCAGAGCTTGGATTCAAATTCAATTTAGCATTGTACTACACCAGGCTGTCTATTGCAATGAATTGGAATTTAAATAGATTTTGATGACTAAATTAGCAAAAGTGCAGCAGGTGATATTTAGAATGGGGAATCAGAAAAAAATCAAGAGGAAAAAAATATCATTTAGTTTTCAAAGATAGCATTAGTATTGCCACAAAAAAAAAAAGTGTTAAGGATGGGAGGATAAAAGATATTATTTTAAAATCAGCTATATCTTATCCCAGATTATGTCTTATTGTATTTGCTAATGCCCCAAAGCTGCTGCTTTCAAAATTTATGACACCAGTAAACTAAAAATGAGTCATTTAGGAAGGGGGTGAATCTACTTACTATGTAAGCCTTTCTTCTCTATCCCACTTGCAGCCACTCACACTACCTTGGAAATTCACCTAAAGACAGTCACAGTTGGTCAGTTGCCTTTGGGAAGAAATTGGACATTGTTTATAAAAAAAACCTATTTCTGTCATAACAAGTATTGATTGAAAGCTGAGTCAGAACTTTTCCTTGATTTATTTAAAAAATCCAGACCTCAGTGTAGTAACTACTAATTGAGAAAACATATTGTGATAGAAAATTATAACAAATTAAGTAAAGATTTTTAAATGCATTTGTCTTGTATTCATCACAACTGTACCCACATATATTTAAAAAACAGCAAGATGCAGGACATTATTCAATCCTCATGAGGTATGTTTCCCTAGATTAAAGGAATGTCTACAAATAAACTCCTTTTTGGTCTTCACAGTAAGCTGTTTCTTAGCTGCATATTAGTATATACTGAAGAAATGCTACCTATTTTTTTCATTCGAGAATGTTTTGACAGCAGAACATCAAATGCCATTTTCCCTTCATACATATCAATTGCTGGATGCTTTAAAAAAATTTTTTTTTAGCATTCGAATTGGATTACCTTAAATGTTTAAGAGAGGAAAGGCAGCATTATATAGTGGGTAGGATATTAAACTTAAGAGACAGTAAAATCTGGGTTAAAATTCTACCTCAGACACGGTGTAACACTGGACAAATCTCTTAAGTTTTCTGTGCTTCACTTTTCTCATCTGTAAAATGAGAGTACTGGATTCAGTGGCTATTAAGGTCCTCTCCAGCTCTAATGCTATTGTCCTATGGGTTTCATCTGGGCTAGGGTACAGGACACTTCATTGCCGATTCTTAGCACTCTTTTCCAGAGATATTCTATCTCTCCCACCTCATCTACCACTTTACTGTGTCTTGGAGAGAAAGGAAATTATAGTAACCCAGTAACATATTCCAAATTTGTCACTGTGTCAAGTAGATTCAGTCAAGTCCTATTTTATTCCTGATTCAAAAGCATAGCACATCCTGTTCTCTATGATTTTGAAACTATGTAATCTTCACTAACAGAAAAGGTGATGGAGAGTTGAAAAGAGTTATGAAGCATTTACACCATTTTGCAGAAAAGACAAAGAGAGTATCTGGAGGCCAAAATTTGCAAATTAAGTAGCATTTACTTTTTTAGCTGTTACAGACCTGGGATTGAAATGCTTTCACCAAATCACTAATGGGGAAATATGAGCCCAGGCAACTGAGCTCCAGATTCAGGTTCCTCAGTTGTAAAATTGGGCTCCTGATAGTTTCACTGCCTAGTTTACAGGACTGTGAAAAAAATCAAATAAGATAATGCATGTAAAGTGCTTTCCTGCTGTAAAGTGCTCCAAAGATATAAGGAGCAAGTAATAATTCTGTATTCTTACATATTGCCTTGTAATCAGGGCTAATGGTTAGTAAAAATAGTTCTGGGACCAGATATGATAGTAATGGTCAATGCACAAAATGTGGATAATGCAGATAGTTGTTAGAAAAGCAATTTCATAACCCACAGATTGTCCAGCAGGTGGTAGACTAAGCTGAGGTCATGCCCTAGTACAGAAAGTTAAAAAAAAAAAAAGTACCTTCAAGAAGAAGGTACCTACTATATCCAGGAGGGAATAATTTTCATTTTTTCCTCAAATAGTCCTTCATTTTGGAGAAAAAAAATATCTAGGGCATTTCTTCAAATTATTTCCATCCTGCGGGGTGCTTCCTGGGAAACTAACCTTATTATCATAGTTCCCCTCAGCAAGGCCATGAAGGCCAGGTCATAGCAACTGAACAATTAAGGGTTGCAGAAAGTAAAAGGAAGAGCCCCAAGGAGACATGAACAATATAGAATGCTCTCTGATCAGACTTTCAAAGTCTCTCCCAGGAGCAAGTTCTTTCTTGACCTCTGGACCTCACCAATTTAGTTTCAGACACCTGTAAACAATTTACTAACCTACTTTAAGGCTCTCTCTCCCTTTTGACAATAAAATAATGGCTAGAAAAAAAGAAGGTAAATAGAAATTCCAAAGAGAAAATTTTCACAAGATAATTCAAGAGAGAAAATGTGTCATCAAAATTAAAGAAATGAATTTTAAGAAAAGATCTTTCTGTTAGGTGTAGGGAAACTTTATGTAAGATCTGATAGAAAATAAAATATTAGGACTGAAAACAATGCAACTATTAAAAGACATAATAATTATCCAATATGTTAATCATGTTAAATGTGAGGAGCAGAAGTTCTGCTCTCACTAGTAAACAGGAAGAGAAAATTCATCTATCAATGCTGATTTAACATCACTTATAATCAATAGTTAGAGTTCTAAGTTATCAGTAGTATGATACAGATGCAGATCCCCATTCTCCTTCTTCAGCCTGAAGGGGTTCAGCTATCTTTTGTTCCCTAAATTAGGCTGCCTAAAAGAATAATGCTTCCTGACCTTTCTGAGAACTAAAACTTTTTCCCATTTCAAACTCTGACTTATTAGTAAATTTAATAACTACTAAACTGATTGAGTACTACTGATTGAGAAAATATAGTATGAAAAAAATTTTTAACAAATTAAGTAAGGCTATTTAAATGCATTTGTTTTTTATTCATCACAATTGTATTTACATATATTTGAAAAACAGCAGTACATATCTGTGCAAGACATTGTTCAATCTTCATGAGATATGTTTCCCTATTTATTATACCAAGTCACACTGCATATTTTACTGGCTAAATAAAGAACAAGATGATAGTGCTTAGTGGGTAAAAAAAAAAAAGTGAAATTTCAAATGCCTTGCTATAACAACAGCCGCAGGATGTCCTCAGAACTACTGAGTGGAGATAAGCTTTTTTAAAATGTTGCTATTTTTGTGCCATAACATGATTTCTTTGGCAATCTGGTAAATCCTAAGGATCTCTTCTCAGAACAATGCATAAATGGCTAAAATAAAATGCATAAAATTATAAAAGAAACCAAATATACTAAAATACAGTATTTAAAAAAATACACATGTACAAGTTTATGGATCCCCACTGCTTTCATAACATCAAGATAATTGTGTTATGAAGATTTGAAGTTACAAAAGACCTCCAGCCTTTTCCCTTCTGTAAGAGGCTGCTAATGCTTCAATGGTCAGAGCAATGGACTTAGAGTCAGAAAGTTTGGAGTACAAATCAACTTCAGATACATATTAACTTTATGATCCTCAGCACTGTTTGCCTTGATTTCCTCATCTGTAAATTTTGTACCTACTTTCTAAGGCATAAGGATGAATTGAAATAATAGTTGTGAAAGTAAAGAACGAAAAAAGGAAGGAAGGGAAGAAGAGAAGCACAAAGGAAAGAAAGAAGGGAGGGAGGAAGAAAGAAAGAACTCCTTGGCATAGTGCCTTGCACAAAGTAATTAATATATAAATGCTCATTCCCTCATCCCTTGTCACCTGTCAAAGCATCAAAAATTTATAGCAGAAAGAGATCTCAGAGGCTATTCTGTCCACTCCCCTCATTTTACAGAGGAGAAAAATAAGGACCATGAAAATTAAGTGACTAGCCCAAAGTTACTCAGGGAGCAAATGACAAGCAAGAGTCAGGATTTGAACCAAGTGGCTATGTATGCCTCCTTTAACTAGGAAAATCTAAGAGGGACAACCTGCCTTTATATTTTATAGCATTATTGATGTTTACTAGGGGAAAATAAAGCCCCTCATGTTGTAAATTTGCTTAGTTATAAATTTGATGAAATATCTTTTAGATTATCCTGCATTTCTGTAGTAAATAAATAAATCTTTCAATCATAAGCCCTTGTGAGAAAGGGTTCATTGAGAAGAAAATCTCCATCAAAACTATGCCCAATTAAATATAGTCTAAATAATATAGTCTAAATTAAATATAGTTTAACTAAAATAGTCTAAACTAAAAGTTCTTTATGTCTCTAAAGTTTGACTTATTTCAGAAAAGTATCCCCTCTTCACGTCAGGGTATTAACCAATGATCAAAAAAATAACATAACATCCAGGGTGAAATAGAGAGATGCCTAACATACACATAAACACACATATATGAGCACACACCAAAAAAATGTATATTGATGGATAGATAGAAACATACATAGACAGATACATAGATTGACTTATAGATGGGTGCATAAATAGATAGATAGATAGCTAATAGATGATACTTAAGACAGATATATAAACACATACACATATATGTATATATACATGCATAAATTAGCAGTTTTATTTTGTGTTATATATGTTCATGTATATGTAAATGTGTGTACATATATAATTTCTATGTGTATTAGAACCAGACAAAATATTTGAAATTCCTAATTGAGGCTTGCAATATATTTTCCAATAGAAGAAAAAAGATAATGTATAGAATTAATTGTGTTAGGATTAGTTGAAGGAATCCTATCCTATTACTACTGTATTTGAGATACATTATAGTTTAAGTAGAATTTTATTCTTTAATCTAGAAATCTCAACACTATCCATACATTTTTTCCATGGAAAAAGAAATGTGGTCTGATTCCATATAACGAGACAATCCATTCAAAGGTGGAGTGCTTCCAGGAGAGATAATTAATATTTTATTTATTTAGTCTTTCCTAAAAATATAAAAAACTAAGAACTGATTAGAGCAAATTTCAGTAATGATAACAAGGACAAAACAAAATAGGGAAAAGACTGCCTAGAACAAACTAGATTTCATCAGGTCAATTGAGCATTATATCACTTCATACAGTGTTAGCTAGAAATAACCTTGGAGATCATCCAGACCAATCCCTTTATATTAAAGAGAGAAAACAGAAGTTTGGAGACTGGTTAAATGTTTTGTCCAAGGCCTTGCAATTAATTAGTGACCAAACTGGGATTAAAATACCAGTCTTCTAATTCCCAAATCCAGAGTTCTTTTTACTCAACACCCTGGACTGATGACATCTGTGAATAATCAATAGACCTATTCACGATTCTTTTCAAGAAATAAAAGAGAATCTTAGAAGTTCCAGAAAAGGACAAAAATTGTACCCACTATCCTAACGTGGGAGAAAAATGACTAATAATGAAAGATTGATTGGATCAAAATTAATAGCTAGGAGAAAATTAAAATTAAGAATGAAAATGATTTTCAACTGTCAAGAAACATAAAAGCTACTGCAGCATACCCTTTTAAAGAGTAAAATATGGCAGACTAATTTAATTTCTATTTATAGCATGGCTGCAATATGTAGAAACAAGGTTATAAAAATAAATCATTTCCTTACCTTTCTTTCTTTTTTTGATTAGCAATAGAAATGTTTTCCAAATAAAAACACCTGGCTAAACATCTTATAAGCAGAAAATAGCTATTGCATTTATCTCCTAGGGTTTTTTTGTGTGTGTGCTTGAGCATTTTCTAGGTTTTTTTTTCCATATGGGGATATTTTATTCTCTATGTCAACCATGTGTCTTAGAAAAAAGTAACTGGCAATCTTGCAGATCTTTATCTATTACATGGGACACATTGAGATGAAGCTTTGTGAAATGACTGTTTTCTTCTTGTTTTCTTCTTCTACTAGGATGTTCAAGCATTTTATAGTATTGTGTCATCTAGTCAAGGGAGGAGAGCTGTGAGTAAATACACTATAAATACCCAATATGGGGACTTTTAGGAAATTAGATCTAATATACATGTGATAACAGGATCATAAAGAAATACAAAACATAAAGCATGCAAAAATGCAATTCATGTGAACTAATTCTAAAGACTAACATTTTATTCAGTTTTATAGAGGTTTGTCAAAAATAAAATAGTAATATGATGATTTGAGATAGCCCTAATGCCTAGAATCCTGGAAACAATAGACTTTCATTTTTCCATGATTTTTTAAAAATTCTATTTGAAGTTCCAACTATCCCTAAATATAAGTGAGTTGACAAATTGTAATCAACATAATCTCTCCCTTTCAAGTTGGAAAGACTTCAGACCATTCACTGTATTCCAGTCTGCCAAGTTGTCATTTATATTTACTTACCATTTAATAGAAATTTGTAATTAACTCATGTTGCAAAATTTTATTACAATAAAATATGAAATAAGAAGCTAGCCCTAAAACCATTGGTATCTTTTGAAATTACACAAATAATGTGTTTACTTTAGAAAATTATTTCCAACACTGATGTCTCTATGGCTTTATTTTAAAAAGCCTCCATAACTTTCAAGAGTAATATTTTAAAATTTTAAATTTAAATTAAATAAAATGTAAATAAATAAAATTTAAATAAAAAATATTTTAAATTTAAATTTAAATTAAATAAATAATTTTAAATAGAAAATTAAATATTTTAAATATTAAAGTAAAATTTTAAAAATAAAATTTTAAATTTAAATAAATTTAGATAAAAAAAATTCTCAATTTTTGTGTGGTGTTCTCTTTTAATATTAAAGTAGCAATAGGCCTCACTGATTGTATTATCTATCTTTCTGCCAAGATTTAACATGTAAAATGACCTGCCCCCTTTTCTAACCATGAATGCCAAAAATGTGTCTTCCGTGACATAAAAGACATAGTGGCCATCCTGTGTCATGTTATAGTGCAAGTGCCATTTGGTTGCTTTGCCCATCTTTGGGCTTACAAGGAATATAATTATAATTCATTGCAGAAAGAGTCATTAAAAATCCTATCCACATTAGAAAGTTTCCAGAAGTGATATGAATATTGGAAAATGAGATCCTAAAGAAATATCATGATTAGAAAATATATGGCATATACATATACATATAATACATAACTATAATTAATACAAACATAAAACCTGTGTATAGATATATAGATGTTAAAAGAAAATATGGAGATAAAATATAGATAGTGACAGAAAATATAAAGAGAGAAAATATAAAATATAAATATAATTGACAGATCTATTAATATTAAGAGAAATGTGTAGAAATAAAATATCAATAGATATGAGATGGACAACACAAAGATATAATTTCCATACATATGCATTTCTATGTACAGACATAGAGATCTTGAGAAAAATATATAGAATGATAGATAAAGTAGATTGATATAAATATAGGTCATTGATTTGTATAAATAGATATTAAGAAAAATATGTAGATATAGATTTGTCATATAAATATAGACATAATTGACATAGATAAAAGTATCTATCTGTAGATAAATGTATATTAAGAGAGAGAAAATATTTTTTAGTCCAAAACTCTGGCTTTATTTGTTTTGGAAACTCTTACTATGGAAACTCCCATTATTATTGTAAAGCAGCACCCAGTCTGATATTGGAACACTGAGACATTAAGTGATTAACTAGTGTGGTCACACAGATGCTACATGTCAGATTTAGAATATGAACCTATTTCTTCCTTACTCCAAATCCATTGTATCATACTGCCTCTCATATAAAATTTTGTTCAAATAAAATATTCTGAAATAAGTATAGATGCCCATCTTTTGGACTCTATGGTTCTGACATTCTGCATGATGAAATTGAACCTGATATTTCATATCAGAGTCCCAAATGAAAACACAATCAAATATAATTTATCATTGAATTATTCATTTTCCAAATGGTTTTCTTATCATATTGTAGATATGGACATAGATGTAATGTTTTTGAATTATCAGTGTTGCCATTTCATGACAGTATGAAATATAGTCTTCCTCTATTTGCTAGCCTGAATCTGTGAAGCAGGAAAATGGAAGTAGCTAACGTTTTGTTTTTTTTTTTTTTTTTTTAGATTCTTGTCCAGTCATGTTGTCCATGACTTACTTTAAGATAGCAGATAAGATAGGCTTTGTGATTTGAGGCAAGCATTTATTTATATCTTCTGTAAAAATTAGTCATGTTGGCCCCATGCCTACTTCACAAAGCATATGTTCTTAAGTTTTTAACTGCAAGAAATCTTCAAAATCATCTTCTCTAACCTCCTTGATTTTACATATGAGGAACTCAAACTCTGAGAGGTGAAATAACTTGCCTAATGTCACACTAGTGGCAAAATTCCAGTTTCCCTGACCACAAGCTCACTATACCAAAAATGAGATCATATGTAAAGCTGTTCACATACACAGAAAGAGGTGTGTAGAATTAATCACTTTTTAAAAATTAATTTGTTTTATATTGAAAACTTTCTAACATGAGTTTAGAGCAATAAACCAACCCTATATTTAAATGGGACTTTGCAAGACATATTATATCAATTATAAGTAGCCATATACTTTCTGTAGGTATTAAACTAAAATAGAAATCAATTTCTGAGAGCCACAGGTTGGCTTAGAAGACCACCAATTAACATGAGCTATGTTGAAATGTATTTTTATTTTTTTTTGTTAACATTTCCAATTACATTTTAATGTAGCTCCAGAGGCACCAGTAATTTGATAACCTTACTATGGCAGATTTATTGAAAGCAGCTCTAATATTTTTATAATGTAGCCCCAAATCCTATTCATTGATATAATTTGTCTATAATCACTAAAATACCTGCAGGATACTTTTCTCAAATCTATTATCTGGCAGAAGTGGTTTGCTGCAATTCTTTGGTTTGACAAAATGCCAACAGCTTTTCTAAAATTCTAGTTTTTAACCATAATTTTCTTTCTAATTATTTTGTCAGGAGCATGTGTAAATAGGTTGTGCCAGAGCATTCCTCTAATGTCTTTGAGGTCCATACCAGATATCTGCCTTCAAAGTGAATTGCCTTATAGTGATAACTTGTTATTATTTCACTAATTCAATTGGTTGAGGTAGCTAGGTAGTGCAATTGATGTAACACTAAAGCTTGAAATCAGGAAGACATATTCATTAAGTTCAGCTCTGGCTGGCTTCAGACACTAGCTGGGTGATCTTAGGCAAATCATTTAGACTTGACCTCAATTTCATCATCAATAAAGTGATCTTATGAAGGAAATGGCCACTCTAAGTATCTTTGCCAAGGAAACTCCAAATGGATTAGAAGAGGAGTCTAACACAACTGAAATGACCAAATAACAATAGCAATCAAGTTGCCTGGGAATGGAGTCTAATATAGTCTCACCTCTTTGAATTCGGCCCAATATAGGAGAGACTGCTATACCAAAATGTTATCATACTCTTATCAGGATGATTATGTCAGATTGTTTAAAAGATAAGATTATGTGGTTATCATAAATTGCAGCATTCAGCATTCATCTCTATCCATCTATCAACCTCTGTCTATCTATTATTACTCAAGAAATAGAAACCCAACTAGGAACTTAATATTAAATAACAAAAGTCTATCTTGATAGTTTCAATGTGTCTGGATTGCTCAAAATAGCTAAAATATTCTAGCTAAATTAGCTTTTTCCTTTTACATTAAGTGCATGTGCATCTAGCCTCAGGAAAAACTGCTCTTCTTTTCACCATCTTCCTTCTAAAAATCTGTCTAAATTCCTGAAGGTAATTAATAGTATGCTTCTCTTTTCCAAATGTCAAGTGCTAATGTAGTCACTCAGTTTCTCATTAATATAGTCCAGTTTGAGAATGGTTATAATACTGGGCCTGATGTCAAGAAAATCAGGGTTCAAATCCCACTATGGAGAGTAGCTCTGTGACCCTTGTCATGTCACTTAATCTTGATGAGCATCAAATAGCTCATCCATAAAATGAGGAGCTGGGGCTTGATTATTTCTGTGTGCCCTTTCAACTCAAATCTATGATCTTATGACTCATCCACAGCCTATGATGATTTTTAAAAACCCAGTATGCCTGAGATAGAAAACCTCAATTATCTATCCATCATTATTTAGCTTCCACTTTCCCTGGCAAAATGCCACAGAGAGATAAATAGTGGCCACCTTTTCTGATTTCACCTTCTGGATCAAAATGTACCTTTTCTTCATCTACAGCTAATAACACAAAATGCTGACCATGAGTGTGGTGAGTGTGTGTATATTAGCTGTGTCTGAGAAACAGGACAAATATGACCAAACAGAGGGGGAAAAAAAGATGTGATATGAATTTTGTTCTCTGTGTTTAGGCAAGCTACGGCCTATATCTATGCCAGTGGAATATAATTGGGTGGGGGAGTATGAAGATCCCAGTAAAATGAAGAGAGATAGTAGAAGAGGTAAGTGTCCTAGAATCTCAGGGTAGGCTCTGTATTGTTTAAACTGTAAGTAAATTTAGATGTTCTTTAAAGTAGACTCTGATGGCTTAAGATTAGTGTTTTTCAAATCATGTTCTTTGTGTGATTAACATAAGAAAGGCATTGTGGTGCTGTGATTAGAGAGCTGACCTTGAATGTGGGTTCAATTCCTGCTTCATACTGATTGTATAACACTGGGCAAGTCACTTCAGTATTCTAGGCCTCTCAGACAATACATTGTAGAGATACTGAACTGCAGTGGTAGGAAGTTTCTTCTTCCTCTTCTTCTGGGAATTCCTCATAGCAATTAAATTACAGGTGTAGACCTTATCATTAATCCTGTCCTTTATAAAACATTGTGTTTTATTTAGCTGAGCCAATGCAACAGTATTAGACCAAATGTTCATTCCTATTTTAAAAAGGTTAACTTCAAAGGACTCCTATGTCAAGCATGTATATTTAGTTAAACGAGACATGACTATTGTGTAAAAATAAAGAAAGAATTATTTCAAAGATGAACATTAGTAAAAATGGAAAAGTAATGACACTTTATCAGAACAAATACATGCAGCTAAGTCATAATCAATTTACATTGGACTCAAAATCTAGTTCTTTCTCAGCTACCTCTTCAACTGAGTGAACTCCCTCTATCAATGGAACTCAAAATCCCCATAATACCTTAATAGATGGTCTTTTGGGTTGCAAAGACTGAAAATACTAAGCACCAATGGTCAACTTTCTGATGTTGATATAGACAGACATTCTCAGATGACGGATTCACAATCCATAATCCATTCAATATTCAAAATCTCTGTGAATTGATAGGAAGTGCCTAGGCTTTTCATTCTTTAGCCTAGCTTTTAAGAATCCATTCACCTTCAGATTACAATGAGGGCTCTCTAAGTGAGCTCTCTGATGTTATGACCATAAATATGCTCAGAATAAATCAGAGTGGGCCTCAAGAAAACAAAAAATAATAACAATAATTTAAATTTCATATACAAACAATTGTTTTAATTGGTATCATGCATATATGTGTCATGTCCCACTCAACTGTGATATTAATGATCTAAAATATCACAAGATTTTTTCCCCTCATTCTGTTTGGTGTTAGAAATATATTCATAAGCAGAGATGGAATGTTCATAGAACAGGATTCTGCTGTGGTATTTGCTCTAGGAAAATATTTTTGTTCTAATCTAGAGTTGAAAAGAGTAATGGATAGAGGTCAATATAACTGATATTGATGGCATTGGTAATGAGAATTTTAGCCATTGGAAATATGGTGGGCCCAACAGAAGTTGAGGCAGCCTCTTACTTTCTATAAAGAAATTTCTACCCTGCTATAAAGCTGTGGTACTGCTTTCCAAAAGTCATAAGGCTGTGGATGAGGCATCTAAAGGAAAATTCACTATAGACCAAGGAGAAAAATGCACCTTACAAGACTTAATTCATTGATACTTAATTAGCAAGATGATTTTGAGTTTTGATGTTGTTAATGCCAAATTTTAATGTATTCATTTCATTACTACACATATCACAGACTGATCATGATAAGCTTCTTTTTCATTAGTACTTTTGGACATAATTTTATAGAGGTTTCCATTCTGATACTATTGGTACACACAATAAAATCTTATTGAACTGATTTAACTATTAAGTTTTCAAAGTTTCAGTTATTTTCAAACTTGGATGGATACTTCAATGGATCTATGACCTCATCAATATAGGTACTCCCTCTAACAATATGGAAAACATCCCATACATGCCCTCTTATCCTATATGACTTTTGTCCATGTTTTCCTTTAATTGTTCATGAGGGGTCCACTTGTTGCACTGGGGACCTTCCTCTGGAGATCGTAACAAAAATTTTAGTTATCTAATATGATTAAATTTGTAACAAGTTTGGGGAAAATGGAAGAGAAAAAAATGTTTACCATGTTACCTCTAGTATTGTTAGGTTTGATTGTCTCACAAGTAGATTGATGTCAGTAATATGTTACATGGAATACTTAATCACAACATGAATTTTCATATTTTCAATGAACCTGGCATGCCATATGCTACCTGATCCTGCTTGTTCCATGATCCCAGTTCATTGAGTGTCATGTGCAGTTTTATTATCCAGAAAATGCTTTTCAAAATTATGAGTCAGGTTAAAATTCCAAGAGTAAAACCATTATCATGGTTAGCAGAAAAGAACATGTAGTTCTGGAACCAGTTAATGATTTACTTATTCTAAATGATG
Organism: Antechinus flavipes; assembly: GCF_016432865.1. Taxonomy (NCBI): domain Eukaryota; kingdom Metazoa; phylum Chordata; class Mammalia; order Dasyuromorphia; family Dasyuridae; genus Antechinus; species Antechinus flavipes. The sequence continues at coordinate 284,799,089 of NC_067400.1, read as the reverse complement.
CTTTTCTCTCTCCTTGTTTAGAAAATTCCCTACTTCGGTATATGAGCAATGAAAAAATTGCTCAAGAAGAATACATGTACCAGAGAAATAGCAAGAAAGATACAGGGAAAAAATCAAAAAAGAAGGGAGATAAGAGTAATAGTCCAACTCACTATTCCTTGCTACCTAGTTTACAAATGGAAGCATTAAGACAGGACGTCATGGGCACACCTGTGCCAGAGGCCACCTTATATCACGTGAGTAAAATTTTCAAAGGTTTGCTATTACTGCCTTTATTACGAAATTTATATGTGACTTTTGGTAGAGTTGGTGGTAGAAGTAAAGGTAAGTGATGAATTGTGCATCATTTTTATTGTAGTATGTCACCATTTTAGGCTATTGAGTCAACTTGGTGGAACAGTAGACAGAACACTGATTCTGGAGTTCAGGAGACTAGTTCAAATCCACCATCAGAAATGTATTAGCTGTGTGATCCTTGACAAGTCACTTAACCAACTCAATTTCTTCATCTTTAAAATTAAATAAATTTAAGATTACATAAATTGAATAAATTAATTAAATAAATAAATAATGGCACCTACTCTCTGGGGTCAGTGTGAAGATAAAATGAGATAATTTCAGTAAATTACTTTGCAACTTTTAAAAAACAAGGTGAATGGTAGCTATTACTTCTATGTCCTCAAGATTACAATCCATTCAGGTTATCTCTTACTGGTATTGAGACAGCTTCATAAGGAGAAAAAAAGGTAATTATATCTATCTGTTTGAATATGTCCAATATGAATATTACATATACATATATGTATATCTAAATAGATCTGTGTATCTATGTGTATGTATATATCACTTTGTTTTTATGTGAAAGAATGCATTGATAGAATGGCAGCAAACTTTTAAAGGAATATAAAAATGTTGTCTGTATTTTATTCCATTTTTGCTCATTATGACTGTATCCTCAAGATATAGAGACTCTTGAGCGCTAAAGTAAAACTAAATTAAGCCTATAATTTTGAAAAAGATGAATCTGTTAAGATAATGAGAGTATGCGCACACAAATTAATAATCCTCAACAATGAAAACGAAGAGAATAAAATGCTAGGGAAATGACAAATATTCTCTCCCCCACTGGGATTTGCTCCAGACAGATAATTTAAAAGTTAAAACTCTTAGGCCATCATCAAAGACAGTGAGGTTTTCTATGCTTTGTTGAAGTACAAAAATGTTGGGATTTAGTTAAACAAAATTAATCATAGGTTAATGAAACCCGGAATTCTTTCATTTTTTTAAAGCATCTAATTGCTTTCAGCATTCAAAGAGAGAATAGCTATTATACAGAATTTTGCAGTGAAGTATGGTATTTAGAGGAGAGAAATGTACGCAACTTCATTGTTTTGTTTATGTGGAAAAGTTAAACACACAAAGAAGAATGCAAAAATGTCTAGGAAAAGTTAGAGCAGAATCTGCTGCTTAGCTAAATAAATTTAGAAAAATAAATAATTCACACATTGTGGCCCTCAAACATAATATGTCAGATTTGGTATGAGAGTACTCTTACAACCTAATTGTAGTTACTACTGTAATAAAGTATGTTTTGAACAGAAAGGTTTCCATCATACCCAAATGGAGCAAATTATCTATTCTTTTGTTGGAGCAACATGTTTATTTGAAGGTGTTTTTGTGACTATACTGTTTGATTCTTCACCATCTTTTAGAGGTTATGTGGAGCTAGTAGCATTTTTTTATAATGCACTTCACTTAATAAAGTCCAAGAGACTATAAAATAGTCATTTCCTTTCCCAGTCACACTCCCAATTGTACATTAACTCATACTCAGTGCAGATCTGATTCTGCTCTTGCCAACACTTTTCAGCTGGGATGTAATATCTACATAGCAGAATCTTTGAGCAGTGTTGGAAAATACATAAGCAGCATGTACAGTAATCATAAAAATTAGAGTAAAGAATTCCTGTAGTGGGAAACTTACCTGTGTGGAGTTTGATTGGTTTATAATTAGTTTTAATAAATTTATTAACAGCAATTTCAGGGATCTAAATGGTTTATAAATTACATTCCACTCTGACTATTCTATACTGAAAGCAAAAGAATTAAAAAAAAAAAAAAAAAAAAGTTAAAGCCAAATGAGGCCTTAAAAAAAAAACTACAAATGTATTTCTTCATTTGGTCATGTTAAAATGTTTCTGGTTTTCTTTATTAATTATAAAAACAATTTTATTACATTTTTGACAGACACCATAAATTCCAGTTTATTTAGAATGACTGGGGAGTGAGTTGTTCTGGTTAATTAAATATTCTAGTTAATTGAATTGTTTCCCCATATACCATGCACTAGAGATCCCATGTGTAAGGAGGGACTACCTTTCATTTCTCCAAAGTTTTGGATCACATTGATGGAGAGATGAGAGAGCAGTGCATCCTTTAGAGTAAAATCCTTTAGAGAGGAGAGTGAAAACCAGGAAATGGATGAGGGTATTTTACAAATTAGCTAGATGGTGAATGCCAATCTATTAGTCTGGATGGGGTCTAGCAATACCTCTGCTATACTGTTTTCCAAATAAATGCAATAAAATACACTTAAGACTCAAAATCATCAAGCCTAATTTAATTAGCATCATTATTGAAGAATAGAGCACTCCAAAAATAGGATTTGAAACTGAATATCCTCTAAGGCTGGTATTCTAAAATTTATTCTGAAAGTTCCCCTTTTGGACAAACTGTTAATAATAGCTCATCTCTTCTGTATGTTATCATGAAAGAGGAACACCAAAAAAATACCAGTTATTTGAATTTTCTGGTTGTTATGAATTGTGGATAAATTTCTTTCTCTTACCTTATCAAAACCTATTTAACCAAATTACCCTGGCATGGATTCTGTCAATACAAAGTTATTATTAAATAAAATAAAATTTAAATTAAAAAAAAAACCTATTTAACCTATTTTAAAGCATTAAGAATTCCTTCAGGTATCATATTCTAACAAGAAAATCAAAGTATAACTTAATTTTTGTCCTAATTATAGTTAAAAGTATCATTCAAATATAAAATCTTATAGAATGCCTTCCTGTTCACATGTAAACTCATAAAATGTCAGAGCTGGAGGAAATTTAGCAAACACAATGTAGCCCTCTCATTTTCAAAATGAGACAAGTGAGATTCAGAGAATTGAAGCATTTTGGTCAAGATCATGTGACTAGTAAAAAATCTAATGATTATTATTGTCCGTTAATAGTTGGTTAGTAGAAATGAAATCAATGATACTCAATTATTTTACTCCCAAATCATACCAGTGATTAACATTAACCAAAACAGCCACTTAACCTCTACAAACCTTATAAAGTCTAATAATTTCTAAAATAGAAAATAGAAAGACCTGAAGAGATTACACATGTAAAATCTTAGTTAGATTATCTACTTTTAGAAGAAAGTTTATGAGTAGAATTCCAGGCATTAGCCAGCACTTAAGAAAATCTATCTGTGACTTTATTTCAATTGCTTTCTACTTCATCTTTAGAATGTTTTCACTTTATGAACCTTAACAGTTTAGAAAAATTTTTAAAGATTATTTTAAGGGAAATAAATGCTCTTCAATAGATCTGTCTACTAACATTATTGTTAAATACTTACAGTGAAGATAGGGTGACCAAAATTTGTCTTCCATTTTAACAATGAAAAATTATATACTTTATTTTCCCAATTATTATTTTGTTGTTGTTTAGTCAGTTAAAGTCTTTGTGACCCTATTTAGGGTTTTCTTAATTGGAGAGGTTTGTACTTTCATTCTCCAGTCCATTTTATAGATAAGGAAACAGGCAAAATGGATTGTGTTATCCAGGATCTGAGGTCTTCCTGATCTCGGAGCCAGCATTCTATCCACCACACCTTTAGCTGCCCATAAACTTTTATTTTTATGTAAACTTCTCAACTTAGCATTTTGAGCCCTTTGCACTATAAGACCAATCTATCTTTCCAGATTTCCTTTGCTAGTTCATTACTTTTCATGTACACATTCGAACAGATCTTATTATTTATCCTTACACAGGATACTCCATCTCCAATCTCAATGCCTTGGTATTGACTATGCTCCATGCTATCAATATGTTCCCCTCTTACTCTCTGAAACATTATTTTTCTTCAAGATTCAGCATAAATACCGTCTTCTGAATTAAACCTTTTCTGATGCCCCCTCCCAGGTGCTAGTCCCTTCCTTCCATAATTATTTTGAATCCATTTTATATACCTATTTGGTATATCCTTTCCCTCTCAATTTGACTGCAAGTTCCTTGAGAGGAGAAGCTGTTTGAGACATTTGGCTTTTATAGCCTCAGAACCTCAGTACTTTTATATCTTTAGTACCATACTATCTGATATGTAGAAAGCCTTCATTAAATTCCTGTTGATTAATTAATTGATTAGTTATTTTAATCCCTTCTCTAAATCAAGTAAAAAGAGTCCAATAATATGTAACAACTTAAGTAGGAAATGCTAAAACAAAAGGCCATGTGAAGTCCAAGGTGGGGGAGATAAGTGAGGGAGAAGAAACAGAACTTCATGAAGGATGTGATATTTAAATTTCATTTAAAGATATATTTAAGAATTTAATGGGTGAAAAGGGGAAGGAGGACAGTTCAGGTATAGGGCAAATATAAGGAAAAACCTAGAGTTAAGAAAGTACTTGTTGGTGTACTTGGGGGTAGTGCCTAACATTTTCAGATAAAGTTGAAAATATTAAATAATACCAGGTGGCATAAGACTCTGAAAGTCAAGAAAAAGAGTCATCAGTAGAGAGCCACTAAATATTGTTAAACAGAGAATTAAGAGGACCATCCCTTGGCAAAAGGAAAACTATTCTGAGAGAGGGAAAGGGTGGAATATTGAAGGAGGGAGAAATTAAAGATGGGAAAGCCTATTGGCAAACCATTGAAATTTAATCTAGGAAGATGGATAGTGAGGCAGCAGCAGGAATGCAGTTGGTTATTTGAGTTAATATCTATAGGACTTAGTAACTTTGTTTTTGAGAAATAAGAGGAGTCAAGTATAAGAAGACTCAAGTTTCAGATGTGGAAGCTAGATGAATGGAACTGGTAAAGGCAGAAGAAATAACATATTTAAATATAATATAATATATCAATAATGTATATATATATATGTTACATTATATATAACACATATAATAAAATAAAACTTAGGTTTGGATATATTTAGTTTGAAGCTTTGGAATATTATACCAGTAGAGATATGCTATAGGAAGTTTGAAATATAAGAACAAAATTTACAGGAAGTAAAAGACTATCAGTCTATATTCTGGACAAACTGATCTACTTGCAATTCTGTAATTTCATCTCCCACTTTCATACGTTTGCATAGACTATCCCTCATGCATGAAATTCCCTCCTTTCTTACTTAGATTAATTAGAAAACTCACTTTTTAAGTAGTATCTCATGGGTAACTCTTAAGGAAAGACTTTCCTGATCTCACTATTTGTTAGTGCTTTCCCTCTCCTTTGATTATTGTGTATATTTTTGCATGTTTAAATATCATATTCTTCCATTACAATATGAGCTTCAGGGCAAGAATATTTGATTATTGTCTCTAGAGCAAGCAGAGGACCTAGTAGATCTATAATATGTAATTGCTGTATTGTAATGGGTTGCAAACAGACATTTGGCTGAAGTTATGATGATGAAGAATGAAGAGAATAGGGCCACAGACTGAAATTATGGTGGGGGGAGGCCTTTATTAAAGAGTGAAAACGAATGGTTAAGGAACAGAGGAATCACTTAAAACGCAAGGGAACCAGGGGATATATTTTCCCTGAAATAAAGGAAGAAGGAAATACATGAAAGAATGATCAACTTTGTCAAGTACTGACTAGAGATCAAAGACAAGAAGAATTGAAAAAAGTAATAATTCTTTGGATTTGTAAAGTAGTCATCAGTGACCTTCAAGAGCATTTTCTGGACAGTTGAAGGAAAAAGGCTATATATTTAGAACAGAGTAAGTGCTGAAAAATAAAGTACATCAGAAAGAGTTAGCTCTTTTCAAGAAGTTTAGTAGTGAGAAAAACAGAGACATGGGAGCCAAACTGGGTAGAATGGTCAAGGGAAGACATCTGTAGGATTGCAGACATCTGGATATATTTTTAAAGTGATACATTGTTCAGTTGTTTTTGGTCATGTCCAATTCTTTGGCCCCAGTTAAGATTTTCTTAGCAAAGATATTGGAGTAATTTGCTATTTTCTTCTCCAGCTCATTTTACAGATGAGGGAAATAGGGTTAAATGACTTGCCCAGAGACACAGCAGCTAAGTGTCTGAGGCCAATTTGAATTCAGAAAGATAAGTCTTCTTGATAAGCCTAGCAATCCATTCACTGTGCCACCTAGTTGACAGAGGAGTGTTTCTTATTACTATCCTAAAGTTATAAAATGCGGAGGGGGGGAGAAGGAGGAAGAATTTGTTGTGGTTGTTATTGTCATTCCAAATGGTTAAAAGATAGATTTGTCTTGACTCTTTAAGAAATATTTGTTCTTATACTTACTTTTAATGAGATACTAAACCTGAGTTGATTTCTTTCCAGCTTCCTACTCTCTTTTACTAGTAGTGAGGGAATACCAACAGCCCATTAATATTTTTATTAAGCTAAGGCAAACACATGGTATTGCTACTAAAACTAAAGAATGAGCAGGTATTCTGAAAGCTGTATTAAGGAGGAGGAATGTATAAAATGATACAGTTAAAATTGTCTTGGATTTCTGAAGCACAAAAATGAGAGTGCTAGAACATCCACGCTTTCTAAGATTGCTTAAACCTATTATATTTTGCACCAATTTATTTTTCCTCCTTCAATCCCTTTTACCTCAATCTTATTTAGCAATTGAATTTCACTGAGAAGGTGAAATCTTTTTATTAAAGATAGAGAGAAAGAGAGAGAGATGATAGAGATGATAGATATAGATAGACACATAGATAGATGATAGATACATACATACATAGATACACAGACAGACAGATACTTTGTTTATCTGTCATATATTTACTATTCCTCAATCTTCTCTTGACTTCGTCTGCCTCATATAATCAAGCTGTGTCTGATATATGCTACCCATTCCCTTTATAGACCTAGCTAATGAGTCTTCTTTTCCTTCAAGGCTGAGCTACCTCCTCCACAAGCCTTCCCACATTCTTTTAGCTAAAAGTGATTTCTTTCTCTCAAAACATTTGCATAGAACTTTATATAAATATTTCTTTTCCTTTTAAAATTTTATTGATATTTACATACTCAGTATGTGTACATATATAATACTTAAAATATATTTTAAAATTGAAAAAAATTGATAATTGTGCAGAAAATAAACTAGCTCATTTAACTCTTAATTTGAAATTTTAGGAGTAATTTTTGTATAAGATTCTACCTGATATAACTGTGTTAGTATTTAGAGAGCAAGTGGTAGCACACAATTATAAATGTAGTTACTAGGAAAGTTGAGGCTAGTGGATTTCTTAAACTAGGGATTTCTGAGAAGAACTAAGTCTAATGATTAGATGTCTATACAATTCATCATCAACATATAGGCCCATAGGGAAGCAGAGGAAGCATAGCATCAAGTTACAAGAGATAGACAAATAGAAATGGAGAGACAGACAGAAACAGACAGAGACAGATAAAGGGACACAGACAGACAAACAGGGAAAGAGAGACAGACACACAGAGATGGAGAACAGAGGCTGTGAAAGGCAGACAAACACAGAAGCAAAGACACAAAAACAGGTATAGAGACAAAAGTTAGAATTTAAAATATGAATAGCTCCGATATTTATTAAGGCAAGAAGAAAGTAAAAAAGATTTAAGTTCATTAGAATATTGTGACTTTGAGTCATTTAATTATTTTATGCCTCAATTTTTTATCTGTATGATATGGATAGGAATTATATCTAACTCATAGGATTGTTTTGAAGATAAAATAAAAGGCCATATTAAAGCACTTTACAAACTTTGATTTGCTAAATATAAATGATATTATTATTACTAACTGGTTAACCTTGGGAAAATCATTTAATTGCTTTTACACTAAGTTTCATTAATCAAATGGGAATAATAAGACTAATATGATCTACCTCTAAGTGCAGTTCAGGGAAACATTTAAAGCATTACATTGAACAGGAATTGTTATTATTTTTAAAGAACCCCTTTAAGTGAAAAAAGGAGGTCTTAGAGCTCATCTTCCATATTTTCCAAGAACTTGAAAAATTTTTGTAAATGATAATTTGTCCAGATTAAAACTTGTAAAATGAATTCACAAATAAAATAAACATTAATTTTAGACCTTCCAGTTAGGAGAGCAGAACAACTAACATTTAAGTAAGATTCTAAAGAAAGCATGTGAGCCCACTTTGGAGAAAAAAACAGCAATGAACTTCCTACTTTTAGAACCTAAAAAGCAGCAATACAGATTTTGAGTAGGTGTCTAGAAACCTGGAATGTTCCTTTTGTACCAATCTGACATATGTTGCTTGGTCCTAGTCTTCATTACTTGGAATCTTCTTGTTGGCATTCATATATGAGAATTTAATAGTGTTTCATTTTTGGTGTTAGTGATATAATTTTAGCCTTTTCAGTCACTTTATGAAGTTTTTTTTTTTTAACAAAAACTTCTGGAAAATATTTTCAAAATATACCTGATAGAAAAGATGAAGTCTTGCCTAAAGATAAGAAATGTCCTACTAATATCAGCATATTTGACATTCATAATTAATTTTGTCTCAAATTATAATTAGTTTAATTTTTACTCTTGAATAATATAACTTGCCAGACATTCATTGTGTCAGTGTCTAGTATGAAGAGGATTGACAATTTCAAGCATTTCTCATTTACTTAGCATGAAAAATTTGTTCATTTCTGGACCATGCTGGATAAATCAGCTATTACTAAAATTTTTCTGGTCTTCCTTAAGTGGTGGGGTTGTTTCATTTGTTGTATTTGTAACAATGACTAGCATTTAGTAGGTGCTTAATAAATGTTTATTGATCGATTGATTTGGACTTTAACTCATATAATACAGCAAGGTCTTGTCTTACCGTGTTCACACAATTAAGTCGAACAACACCCCACCCCACCCCCATTGATGGTTTGTTATTTCTAGTTTATACTCCATGGTGGATAAGGAACTTTCAAAA